>NC_079223.1:19317210-19617210 GCF_029633865.1 Lampris incognitus
AATATACATAGATGGCTACTGTATCCCTTACAAAGCATGAATAACTGAAACTGGCACGACGGCCCAGTGGTTAGCGCTGTCGCCTCACAGCAAGAAGGTCCTGGGTTCAACCCCCGGAATTGTCTAACCTTGGGGGTCATCCCAGGTCGCCCTCTATGTGGAGTTTGCATGTTCTCTCCATGTCTGCAGTGGGTTTTGCTCCAGTCCCCCCCCCCACCATCGGAAAAAAAGACATGCGTGTTAGGGTTAATAGTCCTCTGTCTGTGCCCCTGACCGAGGCATGGCAAGACGAACTGGAGTTGGTCCCCGGGGGCTGCACGGTGGCTGCCCACTGCTCCTAGCTACACAGCTAGGACAGGTTATAAACGCAGTGACAGAATTACCCCACGGGGATTAATAAAAAGTAGTAGTAAAAAAAAGAAAGAAAAGATATTCTTCCATCAACAAGTTTTCTACTGAAGGTGAACTATCAGTTGCTTCGAAGTCCAACTAAGGGAAGATGCATCGTACAGTGTAAAGTTACTCAGCGTATTAAGGACAAGGTTGTCAGCTTGTCAGATCAGCCAAATTTGATAGATCAAGGTGCCGCAAAAAAGAAAAAAAATTAAGGGAGATAAAAAAGCGTGATGTCCAAGTTTGTCCTCCATTTTCGTAATTGGTTCAGGACACCTTGATGGGGTTACATTTTGCCAGCACGTGCTAGCATCCATCTTGAACCTGACACATCCTTCCTTCGCCCCGACTTACACCAACACAATATCAAGGAAGAACACGAAGTACTCAGCTGCCATCAAAGGCAAGGCGAGCTAGCCTTAAGAAATCCAATCGGCGTGTAGCAGGGGATAGATAGACCCTTCCCACCATATCCTAATGCATTGTTAAAATCGACCTTGTTTTTTTTTTACTCTGCACCAGCTTGTAAGCATCCATTACCCAGCTTGGATAATACATTTTATCCTTTCTCCAGCAAAGACGTCATGTACAAGGAATAAAAAAGAGCAATATAAATGTCCAGATGGTCTGGGTTAAGGCTCTATATGAGCATTGAAAAGGCTGTTAGCCATGTCTAGTCATCAACCTAAAGGCAAAAAAAAAAAGATAGTGAATTTGATTTGTGCATTTGTGCTTTACTGCCAGATAGATAAGAAAACACTGTGTCTACCAGAACTGAGGCACTGCACTGCAGGCTGTCTTTAAGAAGAGCCCCTTCGTTGTAAATGTGCCCATAGACTCAAAGATACACCCCAAAATAATGCAGAAATAGCACACACAAACACACAGATATGAACACAAACACACACACACACACACACACACACACACACACACACACACACACACACACACACACACACACACACACACACACACACACACACACACACACACACACACACACACACACACACACACACACACACACACACGGAAACATACTCAGTGTTCAGTTACTCTTCTGGCCAGGGATGTATTAGACTTGCTGTTGAAGTGACAGAGATAGTGGCGTATGACGGACTGCCGGTGTGGTTGTCATGGGAATGCCATCAGTCACCATGGCAGAAATAAGGGAGGAGGTGAGTGAAGGAGAAGGCAGGACAGAGAAAGCGCAGCCGCGCCAGACACCATTATCCATAGGCATGTCATGTCTCAGTTAGTTACCAGGAGACAAAATCTCAGCCTTACCATGAGGGAAATTATGTCAAAGATATTTCCTCCAAAGCAATGAGACGGCATATTTCTCTCAGGGTGTGTTAAGAACTTCTTTTCTTGAATAGCGCATATACAGCATCCTGGGCTCCACGCAGTCGAGAAAAAGGTCACCCCAACTTGTCACCAAGCAAATCAGCAATTCTCCTCATACCGCTGTGATTAATCACACAACTTTGTTCACAAAGTTGGAACAGAGGGGCGCGTTTTCATTCGATGAGTGATGCCAATTTTCCCGAAACTCAGAACATAATTTA
The DNA here is from genome assembly GCF_029633865.1 of Lampris incognitus. Taxonomy (NCBI): domain Eukaryota; kingdom Metazoa; phylum Chordata; class Actinopteri; order Lampriformes; family Lampridae; genus Lampris; species Lampris incognitus. Next base: position 19,319,175 of record NC_079223.1, read on the forward strand.
GACGAACAACAAAATGCCCTTCTTTCAAGTACTTGGAATCAGCCTTAATGGAACCATGTCATCGCACATAGTTTGCTAAAGCATCAGTGGCTGATATAAAGATTTTGGAAGCAGGAAAGTGAAACTGAAATAGTTGGATCCTCAGTGTCCCCTGAGTGAAAAGCAAACTTCGCTCTCTTACCCCGGCAGTGTTTTTACCATATTCTCCCCAATAAACTGCATAAGACCTGACAGGACTGTCTGACAGTCTGTTCTGAGAGGACGTGGAAGCGGGGCAGGCTGAGCTGGCTGCTGGCCCATGTGGACCGGAGGTTCCACCTGGCAACGGCCTCGCCTGGCGTTGACTGTGGTGTTTTTGGTGTCATCATGTGGAGTGCGGGGAGGCGTGTCGAGGGTGTCTGGCTGGGAGGGCTGGCGCTGGATCGGCTGGGGGAGCCTGGTCTGCTGCGTCCGGTGGGCCCGGGGACCATGGCCCTTGCCTGGAGCTGTGCCCGAGAGGGGAAACACCGAGGGCGGTCCTGACCATAATAAAGCAGGAGCAGGTAGACTCAAAATGGTGGCCTGGGTTTGACCAGCATATGCTGAGCCACTGATAGCGGTGCTTGTTAAGCTGAACTAATAGTGTGAGGCTGTGAGCCTCGGTAGGCTGAGTAGGCTGCAGGTAGAAGCAGCTCTAAGCACCGCAACCACATGAGCAACATGTCTTGTCTGCCTCAGTGAAGACCAAACGACTGCGCTGCATTAAAAAAGACATTTCCGTTTCAGTCCGACAAATTTGAAGCATACTTAAATGCACCCTTTGGTACAACTGCCGCCTGACTTTGGTTATTTTGGTGGTGTGGGGTTGCACTGTGGCAATCAACTATCAAAGTCTCATGCCAAAGATATGACTGCATTTGAGAAAACACCTCATGGGAGATGCACAGAGCTGCAGGGGGACCATCCGGCCAGTCAATTTGGGTGTAAAACGCCATAGCCAACTGCTGCTTGTTTCGAGCGTGCCCAGTAAAGCCATGAGTCACGAGTGAATCAACACTTCTCACTGGAGGAGAGATGATTGTGCTTTGGCAGAACCTTAATACATTGCTCTCTTTCTCTGTGTAAGGATAAAAGCCCTGACTAGAGTGGCATGGGCTCCGACTAGGGCTTTGACAACTTCAAAGAGACGAGAGGGATGATAGGGGTGGGATAAGGAGAGCGGGTTGGATGCTTGGCTGGCAACGCATTACACACCAGAGGGATGTAGAGGCATGTGTGTGTGTGTGTGTGTGTGTGTGTGTGAGAGTGTACATTAGACATCAGTGCGTGTGTATGTGCACACATGCATGCTCATATGTGTGTGTGTGTATGCATGCGTGCATGCATGTGTGTGTGTGCATGGCAGAGAGCTGGGAATAGATAGATAGAGAGGGAGAGAGAGAGAGAGACATAGGCAGAGCAAAAGCTGGTGCGGTATTGGGAGTGTGTGTGAGACATCAAAGAGAGGAACTGAACAAAAGAGGGCATGAGGCTGGGAGGGGAAAGTGAGAGGGACAGGGAGAGAGGGAACGTGGGAGAGACAATGAGATGGAGAATGAGGAGGTGTAAACGCCAGACTAAGAGGCGCACAGAAAAGAGTTCACTGGCCTAGACAAACAGACAAAGAGAGAGAGAGAGAGAGAGAGAGAGAGAGAGAGAGAGAGAGAGAGAGAGAGAGAGAGAGAGAGAGAGAGAGAGAGAGAGAGAGAGAGAGAGAAGAAGCAAAATAATTGGCGATAAAGTGAATTGATGTCTCCCAGAAGCAGTTTAACACATTCTTGCATCAAGCCTCCCAAATACACCAAAATACAGGGGGAAGTAATGAATTAAATACCCTGCAAGGAAGCTAACAAGACTCCTGCTTCGCTTTACATTTGAAGGCTATTGATGTTTATAGGCGGTTTCAGCTATAGCAACGATTAAGTGCTGCTGTGAAATATGGTCGTTTATGATAAATGCATTAATTCCTCTTTTTTTTTCTTTCTTGGCAGAGTCTTGGCAGAATCCCCTCCCTGGCCCAGACTAATGAGTGATTTTGTATTTTAGAAGCACAAACCTCTGAAAAACTTAACTGTTTGGCATCAAGTGAATTGATCTGGAACTGTTTATTTGCAGAATTAGCACATTAATCTTAACCAATTATACAATATTGCTTAATGTAATTTTCCATTAGCACCAACTCTGAGTCTTGTTCATCACATGATTCGTTAATAGGTGCGTAACACATATCCATCCACACATATCTTTGTCACACTAGCTCCTATATACAAAGATATAGAATTCGATTTAACCTCTAACATTCATTGTCCTTACCCAGACTGTCTCAATAAATTGCCCCAATTTCCTACAAATTTCATGCCTTCTTCATTTTTGTGTTATGTCTCATTGCGCAACACAAACTAAATGCATATAAATGCTATCTTACCGAGTGTCTTGGTATTCATCCACCTGTAATGTACAGTGTAAGATGAGCAATTACTGTGTTTGGGCTAACGGTAAATGATGCTGGAGATGGCAGGAGCTAGTAAAGAGAATGTGTCTGGGAGATGACAGACAGGCAGGCTAGATGACTTGGTCATTAAACGAGTGAGCGGACCGGAACCTCTGACATGTCCAGACATATAGACAGACAGGTGGAGCGGGCAGAGAGAGGTAGAAGGGAGGAGAAGAAACAGGCCCCACTCCAGAAACACCACCCATCCCTCAGGCTGGATTCAGAAACAGATACACAGGAGAGATACTAGCATTAGAGAGTGTAATAGAGACTGAGGACAGCTGAGATGCAGATGGTGTGCTATGGCGGTAGTGGGATGGGAGAGGGCAGAGGAGAGAAAAAAATGGAGGGAGTGAGATGCAAATAAGAACAAGGACACATAGATACTTTGCACAGACACACATCTTTGCCGTAAGGTGAATGCAGAGAGATGCAGTGAAGTTGAGTGAGATAGTCATCGATATCTATCAATCCGTTTCTGTCTATCTATCTATCTATCTATCTATCTATCTATCTATCTATCTATCTATCTATCTATCTATCTATCTATCTATCTATCTATCTATCTATCTATCTATCTATCTATCTATCTATCTATCTATCTATCTATCTATCTATCTATCTATCTATCTATCTATCTATCTATCTATCTATCTATCTATCTATCTATCTATCTATCTATCTATCTATCTATCTACCTATCTATCTATCTATCTATCTATCTATCTATCTATCTATCTATCTATCTATCTATCTTTCTAGTGAGCCTACTTAGCCCAAAAATCCAAGCTCTTTGAGTGTGAGTGCCTGGCTTCCAAAGTGGGTGGGCCTAGGCCCACCCAAGTCGACCCATGGCTACACCACAGGTTTCCATGTCTCCTTCGGTGGACTGCTGTGGGTAGACTCCCTGTGTGTTTGAGTGATGAGTCTTGTGTGACGACTTTTAGCACAACGAGGCTGCTATTATAGTGACCTCATGTTGAAAAATAGTGTAAAATAGTGTGCCGAGTAGCAATAGAAATGCTACCGGTGCTCGGTTATTGTTGGCTCATATAGGCAGCTGGGTTTTGACTAATTAAAATCTTATTCGGAGCCTTTAGTGGGTGGGGTTGAGTACTCATCGCAACCCTTTCATGTACCAAGCTAACAGACTGAAGAAATCTACACAACAAATTCAAATGATCAAAATCAGAACAACAATAAAAAGCACTGCCACACAAACAGACTCCAAAAAATATCAGCAAATGAGGCACAGGCAAACTTACAGCAAAGCACTCTAGATAAGAGACGCGGACATGCCAAGTTTTATTTCTTTTACTAAAGTATTTTATCTGTTGTCTTCTGTCGTCTGTTTGAGATCTGACTGCAGATGAGGGGCACTATACAAACTCAGATTATATTATATTTATTCATTAATTTTTATTATTATTAATATTATTATTATTATTATTATTATATTAATAATATCTATCTGACATCTATCAGTGACTGTGATTGTAAAACATATAGTGTAATATCACACTCTATTGTGACTCTATAAAGTCTATAGTATTGGACTCGATGAATTAACGGCCTATCCAGAGATATTACTAAGAGGACGGTCACCTGATTGCCCACCCTTTCTAGTCCCAAGCTCACATATTAAAGGAGCCTATACAAAAACACCAACAGCAGTTAAATGCACTGTAATACAAATAGGCTGACAAATAACAGCGAACAAGGCACACATAAATTCACAGAGGAGCACTTCAGATGAGAGATGTGGAATCTATCTATCTATCTGTCTATCTGTCTGTCTGTCTGTCTGTCTGCCTGCCTAGCTATCTATGATCTATCTACTGACTATCTCAGTCCTCATTAAAATGGTCACACTGGAGAAACGCGAAGACAGAGGCTTCAATCAGTCCAGGCCGAAACCAGGGTTCTCCTCTAATCTCACATTAGATGTTGAATTGTAATTAAATGACTGTGGTGAGTGCTGAGCCAGCCTCTCTTAATGCCCAGGCTTCCTTAGCTCTTTATATAACACTAACAGACAACACTATAGACTGCATGGAGAAGGGAGGGTGCCAAGTCTGATGAGCTAAAATAGTTTTTCGCAGGCTTTGCACGAGCACCAAAAATATCAAGAATCTCTTAATGATGTCGAGTTTCAAATCTTTTAATATGACGTTACTCACTTCAGCTTCGGTCTGTTTCCCATTGAACTGGCTTCTATAGCTAGAGATTTCATGGGGCACGTTTTCATATACATATGAGATGTACTCAATATCTGATAATAAAAAAGGTCCTGGGTTCAATTCTCAGCCCTGGTCCCTCCTCTGGGGAGTTGGCATGTTCTCCCCGTGTTTGCGTGAGTTTCCTGCAGGTAATCTAGTGTCCTCCCACAGCCAAAAGACATGCAGGTTAGGTGACTCGGAGAGACTACATTGGGTGGTTGTATGGATATGTTCACCCTACGAAGGACTGGCACCCTGTCCACCTGAGATTGATCCTACCTTGCATCCAATGGATGCTGGGATAGGTGCCAGCACCCATCATGAGCCTGATCAGCATAAGTGGGTATAGATAACGGATGGATGAATGGAATATCTGATTCAAGAAAGCCCCCATTTCTGGTAAGCACAATCCTGAATTTCCCCGGTGACAGGTGCTGGTTTGGTTTGAATCAAAACTGCCAAAATTTTCCTCATGGTGAATTCTAGTATATTGTTTGCCTGTGCTTGAATAATGTGTTTAAACAGTTGCAAGCTTCACCCACCTTTTCAGCGAGCCAGCTTTAAAATCAGAATTGTTCCATCTTAACGGGTTCCTGTAAGCTGTGTTTGTGTGCATAACATTGCTGGTGCGAGCTGTAGTTTATGAGTTGTTTTTTTTTGGGGGGGGGGGTCCCTCCTTTTCTCCCCAATTGTACTTGGCCAATTACCCTATTTTCCAAGCCATCCCGGTCACTGCTCCACTCCTTCTGCTGATCTGGGAAAGGCTGCAGACAACCACATCTCCTCCGATACATGTGGCGTCGCCAGCCACTTCTTTTCACCTGACAGTGAGGAGTTTTGCCAGGGGGATGCAGCGCTATTCCCCCCCAGTTCCCCCTCCCCCCCAAACAGGCATCCCTACTGACCAGAGGAGGCGCTAGTGCAGCAACCAGGACACACACCCACGCCCACATCCGGCCTCCCACCTGCAGCCATGGCCAATTGTGTCTGTAGGGATGCCCGAACAAGCCAGAGGTAACACGGGGATTCGATACGGAGATCCCCGTGTTGGTAGGCAACACAATAGACAGCCATGCCACCCCGATGCCCTACAGTTTATGTTTAAGAGCATTTTTTTTTGTTTTTGTCTGCATCTTTATGTTTATCGATGGGAACTTGACAATTGTGGAAACTCAAAAGGTTCAGGGTACAAAGTACTGTTTTGTTTTTTTTTCCGTGATTGCAGAACACTGGGAAGAAGGAAAATAAACATAATGAGCTCTGGACTTTTATTTCAACTACTATTATTACCGAAAACAAAACACTTGTTGTTGCTAGAATTGTCATTTGCTACCCATTTGCCTCCCAGCCCCAGGTTGGGCTAAAGCTCCAACTAAAAATATGTACGAGGTGTACCCACGGGCCTCAGTTGAGGAAAGATCAATCGGCACTGGTTGTGACCATCTGCCAAATTATTGCAGATAGGGACATTTTAATGTACTATTCAGCTGAGCCCACAGATGGTGAAGCAGTTTAAATTCCGGTTTTTGCAAGCATGCATCTGCACCAGCTGCCTAGTATAATATCACACCTGAACCATGTCCCCCAGTGTCTTCCTCCCTCTTTACTCTTGCTCTTCCATCTTTAATGCCCACTTAAAGCAGATGTTTTCGTCAGATAATGCTAAGCCTGCTTGAACGGATTTCATAAAAATAGACGACACGTCTATTTGTGACAACTGGAGCCATGTGGTGTGTTTCTACATGACAGGGCACAGCACAACAGCATGGTTTCATCGTCACACAGTGTGGTCACAGTCTCGCCTAACCAGAGCTTATCGACTATTGCCTAATTTACGTGTCATAAACCACCAATTCCTCTAATTGGTGCTTAGGTATCGACGTCGGGTGTACAAAAGCGGAATAGATGACTTTGAGAAACACACAGATTTAAATGCCAATTTTCTATCCACCAGAGCTTGCCAAACACCCACACTTTCTCTCATCTCTATTGTGTTCAAACGAACATGCATGTTTTCATACACAAGAGCAGAAATTGCCCTGCTGGCAAACTGACTCACAAAGAGCCTCACTTCACAAACATCTCTTTCTGATCTGGCAATTATAGATCACCCCCCCTCTCTCTCTCTCCCTCCCTCTATCGCTCTCAAACCCCATTTCTTTTTCTCTGTCTCCGCTGCACTGATCTTCTGATTGCAGATTGGAGGAGGACAGGCAATTTCAGAGCCCTTTAATCTGTGGCTCTTAACTAAGACAGGCTAAAAATGTATTCGCTCGTTTACACCAAGTGACTGATAACGATTTGGAAATGTAGCGATCACGGGTTTGCCTGATTTAAGGTAGGTTACAGAGACACAGATTAGCCCTTTTCTATAAAATACACCCTGGCAGGGCATCCGGATAGCGTAGCAGTCTATTCCATTGCCTACCAACACAGGGATCGCCGGTTCGAATCCCCGTGTTACCTCCGGCTTGGTCGGGCGTCCCTACAGACATAACTGGCCGTGTCTGCGGGTGGTAAGCCAGATGTGGGTATGTGTTCTGGTCGCTACACTAGCGCCTCCTCTGGTCGGTTGGGGTGCCTGTTCGGGGGGAGGAGGGAACTGGGGGGAATAGCGTGATCCTCCCACATGCTGTGTCCCCCTGGCGAAACGCCTCAGGTGAAAAGAAGCGGTTGGCGACTCCACATGTATCGGAGGAGGCAGGTGGTAGTCTGCAGCCCTCCCCGGATCGGCAGAGGGGGTGGAGCAGTGACCCGGACGGCTCGGAAGAGTGGGGTAATTGGCCGGATACAACTGGGGGGGAAAGGGGGGGGGATCGAAAAGAAAAGAACACCCCGGTCAAGCATTCTTAGTTACATTTGGTTTTAAACTTGGCTTCATGTCAGAGAAGTGAAGCCTTGGTGTGTTTATAATGGCTGCAGTTCAGTGTCATTGAGATATACTGTATTACCACTATGTTGCAGCAATATAGACGAGAAGGAAAATCCTGTTCAAACAAAATGACCACTTGTACACAAGTGTTTAATCAATCAACAAATCAATAGCATGCATTAATGAGTTTGCCCCGGGCTGTTATCTCTGTTTGTCTACTACTCAGTCACACTGAGGGGAAATGGTTCAAATCTCAGCTTTCGCCCTCCAACATCCTTCTACGTCGGTGTAGAGGACACAGCTCCTCTCTGTCATTTTCTCACCGAGAGGATGACTTATAAGGGGGAAAGGATAAGCTATTCTCCTGGAAACCTAAATGCCACAGCACAAATTTAATGTGCTAAGCATGTTGATAACTGTTATCTTTGAATTAAATAAAAGGACCTTGCCTTTGGCAGCTGGAATCTATTACCATTTTTATGCGAGGTTAAGATGGTTCCCTGGCCTGTGAGTACTCTAAGGCCCGGCCGACATTGGCTTGTTCTGAGCTGGTAGCCACTATAACCATGCAAACATCGGCTAAACTTAACCATCTCAACAGGTTTCAAATTTTGCAAAATAATCAAGTCTTGGTACCATTTTTTTTTTTAGATGATTTTGCAAAGATTTATACTTTCAGTGACCAATTCATTTAGCACTGGGACAGGCACGTTATCATTTTTTTATGCCGATGTTTCAGAGGCTAATCATTATAAGTGAGTGAATTCTCAAAATCCATTTTCTGCTGATCATCGTGCCGCAAAACCATCGAAACATCACATAAAAATACCAGTAACAACCAGAATGGACAATCCATTACCGCCGGCGATACAGAAAACACTGTTTATACAAACAAGGAGACAAAGAGAACACATTTTTTTGCAAGAGCAATGGCAGTGGCAGAGCCCTCCATACTTCGACTTCATTGGCGTCTATTGTCATCTCTCTGCTGTTTGACAAGGGACCAATCACCCCAGAGATGCATTGTATTGACAGCCATGTAAGCATTCGCATGTAAAATAGTCTGAAAATAACAATAACACTGGCGATATGTGACATGTTCATTTCAGGGAAAAGTGAACACACAAAAAAATAAAGATTTATAAAACTATAAACAAGGCCTATATACAGACAGAAGCTAAGTTTGTTGCTGAAAGTACAGCTACTGGATGCCTCATGGCTGCTCGGATGCAAATAAGAGTGGGCTGTTACCTCAACTGACAGTATGGGCCACATAGGATATTCGTAAAAGTCATGTAAACAAGTCAAAAAAAAATTTTCATTTTCCCCTTTTTCCCCCAACTGTATCTGGCAACAGGCAGCACGGCGGCACAGTGGTTAGTGTGGTCACCTCACATCAAGAAGGTCCTGGGTTTGAGCCCCAGCGTGGTCCAACCTTGGGGGTTGTCCTGGGTCGTCCTCTGTGTAGAGGTTGCATCTCTCCGTGTCTGCGTGGGTTTCCTCTGGGTGCTCTAGTTTCCTCCCACAGTCCAAAGACATGTAGGTCAGGTGAATTGGTCATGCTAAATTGTCCCTAGGTGTGAATGTGTCGGCCCTGTGATAGACTGGCAGCCTGTCCAGGATTTCTCCTCGCCTGCCGCCTAATGGCTGCTGGGATAGTCTCCAGCATCCCTGCGACTCTGAGTAGGATAAGCAGTTTGGAGAATGGTGGATGGATGTATCCGGCCAATTAACCCACTCTTCCGAGCCGTCCAGGTCACTGCTCCACCCCCTCTGCCAATCCGGGGAGGGCTGCAGACTACCACATGCCTCCTCTGATGCATGTGGCATCGCCAGCCGCTTCTTTTCACCTGACAGTGAGGAGTTTCACCAGGAGTACGTAGCACGTGGGAGGATCACGCTATTCCCCCCAGTTACCCCTAGCCCCTGAACAGGTACCCTGACCAACTAGAGGAAGTGCTAGTGCAACGACCAGGACACACACCCACATCCAGCTTCCGACCCGCAGACATGGCCAATTGTGTCTGTAGGAACACCCGACCAAGCCGGAGGTAAAATGGGGATTCGAACTGGCGATCCCGGTGTTGGTAGATGGAATAAGGGCAACGGAATAGACCACTACGCTACCCGGATGCCCATCGTAAACAAGTAATTATTTAATTCTTAACAAGTAATTAAACCATAATTGGTTTTAAAATGTTATTTCTCTTTCTTCTTGAAGGCAAGAGGAATATTGCCATCAATGTGGTTAAATAGTTTCAACTATTTCTGATGCAGTTTAACATGCTTTGAGGAATTTTCTGGAAGTTGTTGCTGTGCCTTGAAACAACAGGGATGAAGTATATCACTCTACCAGTATCAAGTAAAACAAATAAGTTGGGGCATCTGGGTGGCATGGTGGACTATTCCGTGGCCTACCAACATGGGGATTGCCGGTTCGAATCCCTGTGTTACCTCTGGCTTGGTTGGTCGTCTCTACAGACACAATTGGCCGTGTCTGTGGGTGGGAAGCCGGATGTGGGTATGTGTCCTGGTTGCTGCACTAGCGCCTCCTCTGGTTGGATGGGGTGCCTGTTCAGGGGGGAGGGGGAACTGGGGGGAATAGCGTGATCCTCCCACGCGCTGCGTCCCCCTGGTGAAACTCCTCAATTATTTTTCTTCTTTTGGCTGCTCCCGTTAGGGGTCGCCACAGCGGATCATTCGTTTCCATCTCTTCCTGTCCTCTGCATCTTCCTCTGTCACACCAGCCACCTGCATGTCCTCCCTCACCACATCCATAAACCTCTTTGGTCTTCCTCTTTTCCTCTTGCCTGGCAGCTCCATGTTCAGCATCCTTCTCCCAATATACCCAACATCTCTCCTCCACACATGTCCAAGCCATCTCAATCTAACCTCTCTTGCTTTGTCTCCAAATCGTCCAACCTGAGCTGTCCCTCTAATATACTCATTCCTAATCCTGTCCTTCTTCATCACTCCCAATGAAAATCTTAGCATCTTCAACTCTGCCACCTCCAGCTCCACCTCCTGTCTTTTCATCAGTGCCACTGTCTCCAAACCATATAACATAGCTGGTCTCACAACCATCTTGTAACCCTTCCCTTTAACTCTTGCTGGTACCCTTCTGTCGCAACAAGGACAATCCTCACTGCCAGGTGAAAAGAAGCGGCTGGTAACTCCACACGTATCAGAGGAGACGTGGTAGTCTGCAGCCCTCCCCGGATCGGCAGAGGGGGGTGGAGCAGCGGAACAGCTCGGAAGAGTAGGGTAATTGGCCGGACACAATTGGGGGAAAAAAAGGGGGGGGGTCCACAAAAAAAGAAGAAAGAAAAACGGTTTGAATCGCATTTGTAAGAGATCAAAACGATATCATCAGCGGACGTCTCAGGAGCCGAGAGTCCATGTTGGATTAAATGACATGTTATGGTTTGTGTATTATTATTATTATTATTATCATGTGGTGCTTGTAAAGCTCGGTGATCCAGCTGCACAGATGTGGAGGGCGAGCAAATGGGAAGAATTCAATCAAAAAGAGTTTTGCGTTGTCTCACGTACAGGAAAAAGGGAAAATATCCCCCTAGAGCAGAGTTGGAGGGGACATTTGTAAACCGATGCCATTTGAGAGGGAGGAAGCTAAACCGCTGCTGTCAGGTCTAGTAAGACTCGACAACGGTCTAAAGGTGAGCTTAACAGAACTTCCTGTGTGACAGTCTTGAGGCCTTAGCTTAAGCTAAAGATCTGTTTGTCTGGTATTAAAGATGTAATCGGACATAGGGTGGATTTATGCTTAAAGGCGATTGGGGGGAAATTAGATATGAAGAAATCTTACTGTCGTCTCTATGTCTTCTCTCTTGCCCCATAGATGCAAGTACTCTCTCTGTGTCCCTCCATCATTCTCTGTCTCCTTTTAATTCTTCCTGTCTCTGTCCCTTTCCTACCCTACCGACACATATGTGCATGCACGCACACACACACACACACACACACACACACACACACACACACACACACACACACACACACACACACACCATGCCCGCGCGTACCCACTGGCTGGTGAAGTAAGATGTTCCCTCCTCATGCTGAGTGACTATGAGCTTTGCCAGAGCTGTTTTTGGCCTGCATGAAAAATTCAATACTCTCTTTGCAACATTCGTCCTACATTCAGCACATACACACTCACACGCGCGCGCACACCACACATAGATATTGCACACACATATCAGCATTAATCATAGGATACATGTGAGCAAGCCTGAATAAACACACACTGCATGATTTACACTGAGCTTTACATACACCGCTCATGACAGCAAGAGAGAGAAGGGATCACGTACGTAAGTTCTATACGAAACAAGTAATTAGGTAGACACAGACTATAGCTATCCAGATGCATGTTATTGTCATTTTTGCTTTGGATCACAGCAGCTCTGATTTGTCTATTGTTATTTCCTTTGTTCATACATGATTGTTTTTACTCAGTGAGCAGCGCAGGCTAGTTAACATTTTCAGGTCAGAAAATGTTGTCAGTGATTTAGGCTATAAAATTGTTTGTTGTGTGTGTGTGTGTGTTGGGGGGGGATGCCTGCACACTCATTTGTGCATTTCCATATCAGACGAGGGCAAGTCCCGAGTGAGTTTTGGCATACATGTTAATATGCTTGCAGGCTAGTTTAGTGCACACCTTTAAGTGCACACATCTTTAAACAAACTTCTAGCGATCACGTCAACACCTCAACCTAGCTTCATTAAATGGCCCGTTTCATTAAGTAGGGAGGGGGAAAAAAAGTTAGGGAGTGATGATTTTAATGGGAGGACTGTAAAAACTGCCATTCACTGGCCTCTTTTGTCAAACTCCCTCTGCTCATATTATGTAAGCCTTCATATAGAGCTGCAGCTGAATCTCACAATAGTGAGTAAATAACCAATTCACCGAGTTCAACATTTTATGCAGCATCTCCATGATAGATAGACACCATTTATGGGATTCATGAGCAGGGGTCTTGAGTAACAGTACTTGAAAATTCACCTTTAGTTACTGCAGTGCACAGGGTATACTGTAAGTGCATCTCCTCCTCTTGAGAATTTAGCCCATCTTAGAGGAACCAAATCGATGTGAGTCGTACGCCTCTGCCAAGTCATCTGCCTCTGAAAAGCATTTGGGGCACCCGCTCGTGCTAGCCGAACACACTCTGCTACGCGGTGCTTTTCCAATTTGAGTGAAATCCACTCGAGAAAAAAAGTGTTTCAACCCTCCTTGACTTCCACATCTTCCTGTCCACTGAAGTGTACGGGGGTCATCTTGTGGAGCTGAGCAGTGGCATGTGTGGTGAGGAGGTGAAACAAGGGAAGAAACGGACGAGTTGCAACGGGAATGCTTGCAGAACGGGGCGAAGAGATAAAACTGAGGCTGTGCTGCTCTATTTACAGTGGTAGAGCTGAGAAATTACTGTTAGATTATGCACTGATTTCTTATTTAATTGTGTTGCTATGTGTGGTATATATTTAAGGTTACGCAAAAAAAAACACACACACAAAAAACAAAACAAAAAACCCAAAAAAACGGCTTTCTGTTACCGAGGCTTATAACGCGGACCGAAAGAAACCAGGTAAAAATCCCTGCACGTGTCTGCTAATTTGCATGAATGGAAATCATTACGGATCCTCCATGCCGTGACTGAAAAAAATCCGGATTTTAAGATCGACCGCAGGGGAGCGGGAGAGACATGAAATGCAACTGAATAGCTAGAGAGACCACGAGTCAATATGGCCTCCTCTCCTGTACGGGATGCAACTCATGTAACATCAAAAACTGTCACAACCCCCCATCACCACCACCACCACCACCAACAACAACAACAACAACAACAACAACAACAACCACAGCAACTCTGCAGAGGAAACAAACAAGTAAGAACGGACTCAAAAAGATGTGTTCAGATGTATCCACCTCCACTACTCTTTGATATTTGGCTTCCTTTTACAAACAGTCTCACTTATTGGGCTACGGTATTGATGCAGGAGGCTACCGACGATTATGACATAGTAATAGCAAACATTACTTTCTACCGCAGGAACAGAGAGTCACTATCAGCAAATCTTATTACACACTGACAGCAATATTGCTCAACATGGGGTGCGCCCCATAAAAGACAAGCTATCTATGACACCATGCTAAGCATATCCTCTTCCTGGCGAACACAAGCTGTCACAAGATGGAATGAGAGCGTCTACCAAAAGGTGAGGAAAATGAAATGAAGAAATCAACTCAGTGCCAGAGTCCTCCGCGAACGAGATGAGAAAAGGATCACTTCATCGGTGCATGTGATGGATAAGTAGAACATTACATCGCCCGTCATCATCTTGGCTCCTACGGCTATCGCTGCTTCGGTGTGAAACTGAAGATTACATGGTAATTCAACTTTGGGATGCACAATTAAGTTAGAATCCAGCAATGCTTTACTCATATAATATATGCAGGGAAACTAAGCAAAGCACGTGTTTTCATGTGCAGACAATATTCATAACATATACCGAGGTTTATACAAAATGTACACCCTTGTGTGTGTGTGTTGAATATTTGTAAGGTAATAACAGCTTCTACGTGGGGTCTCTTGATGCTAGCTAATGCAATATTTAGAGTGGCAAATTTGTTTGCTAACCTTAGATTGGGTTTTTGCATTCAAGGACATGAAAGGCCCTGTCCCAAATCAGAAAAAAAAAATTAGCAGTGCACACATCCCTGATGTCTTCAATATATTTCTTGCGGCACCGGATAAATTTACATTTGGCCATTCGAAAAGTAAACAAAAATAAGAGTTGTTATTTTTCCTGCAGAGTATCGGAGTATTATTTCATTACTCTGTTTTGACACTAGGAGCAAAGCTGTATTAAGGTGTCTCAGCGGCAGAGCAATTCACCCTACCCCCACATCCAAACTCCCACCATCCCCCACCCCCCCCCCTCTCTCGCTCATGGAAAAAAAAAGACCTAACAGTAGAGAAATACTGCATTGACACAATAATGAGCATGTGTCAGTGGATGTCAGTGTGTGTGTGTGTTTGTGTGTCTTTGCACTTCTGTGTATGCGTCATGAACAATACAAGCATCCACGCTCTTTTGGAAATACATAAAAGCTACAGATACACTGTCTCATGGCTTGATGGACATCAAAAGCATCAAGAGTCCCCATAGCTCTGCCAGTGCTGAAATAAATGGCTGTTACTGAGATTTTCACACACACACACACACACACACACACACACACACACACACACACACACACACACACACACACACACACACACACACACACACACACACACACACACACACACACACACACACACACACACACACACACACACACACACACACACACACACACACACACACACCACACACACACACACCAAATATCGACAACCTCACCTTTCTGTACACTATCATGTTGGGCGACTCATCCGCTACCCCATTGGTTCCCTGCCCAACACTGTTGGTCTGTGCCATGATCCAGTAGGGTAATCTGCCACAGCAAATGTCAGGTGCTCCTATTTTGGACAGAGGGGACATCTCAGAACACCAGAACAAAGGCAACTAGACTCGACTTACCCTTATCTTGCCATGAAGAGGATGTGATTTGGCCACATCGCATTTCAGCATATTTGACCATTGCATATAGAACGAACATGCAGCATTTCTGGAGCTGGCCACAATTGTTTTACAAGGTCTTCGCAAGGGCACGCTTTAAAATAAAGGTGTGAAAAGCAGACTGCCACATCAGATGGGTACAGGGGCCCTGTCAAATCCCATTAACCTCAAGGAACAAGCCAAAACTTCAAACTGAAAAAGCAATGGCTGTTACCAAGTACATGTTTACGCTTCTTTCTTTTTTTTATACATATTATCATTCATTCGTTTAATGGATGCAATATGTGCAGGAATCAAGAGCTGAAATAGTGATTACTCCTGCATCGGTTGTTGTTATTGGTGGATTCAGCGGCGAGCTCCATAACATACACGGTAGCGAACTGTGGTTGAATTGGGAGGTTAATACGGGCAAGACGATGTGGTTAGTATGCAGAGAAATCACACAATGGCTCTCAGTGTATGAAGTCTACATTTCAGCTCATCCGTTTGTGCAAAGGGGCACCGTCGAAACGTGTTAAGACGGGTGGAAAGATACCGGACAGTGTGCGCATGTTAGAGGCTCATCACGCCGTCTTCAACCTCACGATACCCGCACGACAGCCTTGCAAGGATTAATCCACGACACTAAACAGCCTCTTGTACAAACGGCCAAGTCATCTCACCTCCCCGCGATCAAAATAAGGCTACACATGCTTCCCCCCACCCCCCGTCCGCCCGCCCGCCCGCCGCTTTCATTCATTCGCTGTTGTTGTTGCAGCTCCGCGGACGGCGACCGCAAAACGCCCGCACCCGTACGTACAATCAAGCCCATCTATCGTCTGTATCACACAGGTCGCCCGTAACGACAACACCGAGCAACGCCGCTCATTCACCATTTACCTGAAAACCGTAACGGCCCGAGAACAGCGGGTCCTGATCCCTGGAAGAACCGGTAGCCTGCGCCTTGCGTTCCCTATGTCAACCGGCAGACATAGGAATGCGAGGATAATTCATTGGCAAAGGGAAGAGGCAAGCTTTCGATGCAGACTTGGAAGCTCTCTCTCTCTCTCTCTCTCTCTCTCTCTCTCTCTCTCTCTCTCTCTCTCTCTCTCTCTCTCTCTCTCTCTCTCTCTCTCTCTCTCTCTCTCTCTCTCTCTCTCTCTCTCTCTCTCACGCTCTCTCTCGGGCTCTCTGTCTCTCGCTCTCTCTCTCTCACGCTCTCTCTCGGGCTCTCTCCTCCTCCTCCTCCTCCTCCTCTCAAAATGATGCTCAAAAGCGCGCGCCCGCGGCGGCAAACAGAGCTCCGTGGACGTGCATCGATCCGCGACCAATCAGGTGGAAAGAAGAAGCCACAACCCGTCCTGTAAAAAAACAAAACAAAACGCCGTCCTGGACATGGTGGTTGTACTTGTGATGGTTTAACTGTGTATTTTCACAATCGTGTTAATGTTGTTAATGTCACAGTCTTGATCAAGGACCCAGGAAGAGAAAATCGATCTTAAATTGAATGTATGTGCCAAAAAAAACCCCCTTCTTTCCTTAATCTATGGAAAATGGGTTTAGGACAAGGTGACAGCACCTAGAGTAGTTGCACGTGTCGTGTTTAATTGTTCACAGCATGTTGAAATAAATTTCCCTCCATGTGTAATTAAGTAAGCTATCATTAACGTTCATTAGAAGCAGCAGCTTTTGCGCCTTGATGACACTGTAATTCAGTCTCTTGGTACTTTGGTTTCTCAGTATGCAGGATGTGAATGTAAATTGGCTGAAATGAGCAGATATATCCATTTTACACCTGATAATCAGAAATGATGATGCAGTTATGATGATATATCTTAAAATACAACTTATGGACCACAACTGATATATTGTCTGCCATTTTATCTTAGCTGGAGGCTGGTTCTTACTCTCTGGCAGGGTGTCTGTCGGCCAGGGGTTGCTGATTAAAAGCCAAGGCCTAATTTACTGTCCTTGATGAGACAGCCAAGATGCAACGCTTTTCCCAAGACTTCTTACTTCCAAGAAATGTACTTTTAGGTATCTCGCTCAGCATCAGATGCATAATAATGTGTTATTCAGAGATCAAATGATGTCCTGTCTCAGAATACTGTGCAAGAGTTATAATCATACTTTTTGTAGTCCAGAGAAACCAGATTAGCATTCATGTCATTAACATGAAAAGTGAAAAGTCATTGTCTTAATAGTGTGAGGCACTGGCTGCTACCCTTGGCTGAAAAACTGTACAGTGACTGTTACCAAATCCGGAAATACTGAATAGTAGCTAATGTTATTTGCCACAATTTAATGCATTAAGCAACACTGCAGACAAAACAAAACAAAACAAAAAATCCTTAATCCTTCTTTCCTCCAATCTGTTGTTTGAGATCACACTGCAGTCTGAGCGTGGAAGATGACAGATGTGTCCCCCTCTCCCAACTTATGTGTCTATGTGTGGCCTATGCCCACCCTTGAAATATTCAGGCCAATGATTTTCCCACCTGCATTGGAAACCCTTATGTGACTGTAGCACCATTCTAACCTAGCAATTGTAAAAGGTAACCATGAAACAAGATAAATATCCCCAAGATTTTAGTGGCAGAGGAACCTTCGATATCAGCTGAGGTTCAAAAAGAAAAAACATTTTCTGTTTTGTAATTTTTCAGTTAGGGTGGCACGGTGGCGCAGTGGTTACCGCGGTCTCCTCACAGCAAGAAGGTCCTGGGTTTGAGCCCCGGGGTAGTCCAACCTTGGTGGGTCATCCCAGGTCTCCCTCTGTGTGGGGTTTGCATGTTCTCCCCGTGTCTGCGTGGGTTTCCTCCAGGGGCTCCGGTTTCCTCCCACAGTCCAAAGACATGTAAGTCAAGTGAATTGGCCGTACTAAATTGTCCCTAGGAATGAATGTGTGTGTGTGTGTGTGTGTGTGTTGTGTGTGTTGTGTGTGTGTTGGCCCTGTGATGGCCTGGCAGCCTATCCAGGGTGTCTCCCTGCCTGCCGCCCAATGACTGCTCGAATAGGCTCCAGTATCCCTGCGACCCTGACAGCAGGATAAATGGTTCAGATAATGGATGGATGGAATTTTTCAATTATTTCTTTCAGGAAGTATAAGCTACTATTCATGTTTTTTTTCTTTATTGAGAATGAAAATGACAAGAGTTAAATTCATCTTACTTTCATTTTTGGTGAAAAAATATGGTTTATCAGTTCAGTCAAAAGATGAAATTCTACTAAGAGTCATTTTGCTTGGAGATCTTCTCAGTGAAAACAAACCTCAGGCACTTTAATGTTCGAAATGAGCTTCGGGTGTTTCAATATTTTCAGACGTTTCCGGAAAATTTCCAGTCAGAAAGATTCAATATAAGTAAACATGGTGTTGTAATCTGTTTTTTTCCTGTTCGACCCTATACAAAATCATGTGCCATTGTGTAGTCTGGAGGATAAACTCATCATTATATATTTCTGTAGATACGAACATGTGCAGTTTGACTAGCGACCAATAGCGATAGACGTAACATTAATCCCTCCATCCATGCTGCAGCATACCGCTGTTCTCTATTTGTCAATGAACCCCATTTGATTAAGATGGCCGGCCCACAGGATGTATGGTTTTAATAAAGAAAATGGTTCAAAAATGTTGCCTAGGGCTGTAAGCGCCAACAACCTTCAGCTTCAACCTCTCAAAATATTCTCAAATTACTCAACACAACCTCAATTGTATAGAGTAAGACTAGCCAACTTACTTGATTTTCCTTCCAGACCACTGTGACTACACCAGTACTGTCAACCGGTAACTGGACAGCCAACATATTGAGTGTGTCATCAACGGAGTGCACATCGGAGCTCGCTGGCCTGACCAACGCAGCAAGGAGGAGCTCTGGGGACTGGAATCCATTGAGTCCATGTAGGTTTCACATGTATACCAACTTCATGATGGCTACTGTATACCCCTTAAAGGTCAGACTGCAGAGAGCACTTAGCAGTCAGCACAGTTATTCCAGGAGAACATAAAAAGCAGAATGTCACAGTCATAGCTGCAAACAGTTGTTCTGCATAGGTTGTGAGATGAGGCTCATAAAATACATGCACTGAAAAGGAGGAAAATATTACCCATACTGCCTACTGTGTTTTTGTTTTGCATCGTGTTTTCATTTGCCTTATTTTGATTGATGCTGCTTATTTATTCCAACCAGAGCACTTTTTTTTTGGTTTTCAAAAAGTGTCGTACAATTTTTGTTGTTGTTGTAATATTGAAATTATTTTTAGCTGATTAATACATGAGAGAGTTGGATAAGACTGGATAGGAAAGGTTGGAGCGGGAATGAAATACTATAAAAGCTAACTGAAATAAGAGAAGCTGCTTTAGTGTCTCCGATAGTTTGAAGAAATAGCTAAACCAGTAGCTATATGATGGTCATTTGCATGTAAACGTTCATACAGACGCTCTGTGGCTACAAAGTCAGCTTTTATTTTAATATGTAAATAAATGTAAATCAAGCCACAGGCTGCACACGGGTATGGCATGACAAGTAAAGCTAGTTCCTAGCCAGTTTGTTTTGATGTCCATTGGCTGGGCAGCCTGACAAGGCCTACTGGATAGCATTTCTGATCTCTTCTTTCTGTGATCGCATTTTTATTATATAATCATAGATGCACAGTCCAGTTGAAGAATAGAAGACAAAAAGACAAGATAAAAAGGAAATCAAAGTGAGAGACAGGGTGAAACAGTTCAAGACAACGTCCATACCCCCCACCTTAATCACCGAAACACCTACCCCGCCCCCACCCCTGGACCAGCAAATCAATAGTATACGCTGTACATACACTGTACAGCGTATGCTATTGATCTCTATCTATCGGACACGCCTGGGCCCACCCACTTGGCACTCAGGCCCACCTAATCAGGACTCAGGAGGCTTCCCTTTTTGCTGGATCATCCAGTGAATAGCAGTCAATGAATACTGTTTCAATTCAATTATCTGATTACGCGACCAATAAAAATAGAACAATTCTTGCTTCTTGATATCTCGAATTTTTTGAGTGGCAGTGCATTTCTTAAGTGCCGGATTGCGTACAGACCCTCCTCTTTCAACTCAGTGTGTGGCCCGCTACTCTCTTGCTGAGACGCTTGAGATGCCAGGGGAGATGCCAGAGGCACAGAGGACTACTACTACTACTGTAGGTTAAAAAAAAATCATGGCGAAACAAAGCAGGACACATGCCACAGCGCTGTGCAGAACCGAAGGCCATCAACCAGCTGAACAACGACGCTATCAACAATGTGTTTGTGGAAAGGAATAGAGAGCACATTAAAGTTGCAGCAGACCTCGTTTTATTCTGCGCAAAACAAGCTATGCCGTTGCGTGGACATCGTGAAAACGAAGAAGCACTGAACAGAGGCAACTTCTCGTTAATTATTTCAACTGATGTCCATCTATGACCCAGAAATAAAACAGCGACTGGAGAAATGACCGGGAAAAGGGAAACTTACGAGCCCTGACATCCAGAATGAGATACCGAACACTGCAGCATCGCCACTTATCCGCAAAATAAACAATCCACCAGTTTCAATGGCCCCAGAGGACTGCGCAGTCACAGCATTGTAAGGTGACGGAACCAGCGATCCGTAAAAACAACACGGCGGACCCGGAAGCGGAGCAACGATGGACGAAAGTTTCAGCCTGCAATGTAGCCAGGTGTTAAATTCCATGTCCTGTGTAAATATGTTCTGTATAAAAAAGTAAGACTGTACCTAAGGGAACAACAGAGATCATAAAAATGGTTAACGCTTGGCTGTTACAATCTGGTGCCACTAGAGGGCGAGATTGGCGAATTTCTTCTTGTGTTCAGGGATTCTGGTCCTTTTCCGGTTGAGTAAACTGACGGATGCCGGCGAAATGTATTCTGAGTCCATCTAAAGAAATCCATGGGTAAATATGCCTTAATGATGCCATCTCTCGATCTAATATTATAGTGTAAAGGTTAATAGTTGTATCCTATATAGTAGTTTGACTGATGTTTTGTTTTAAGGTGCAAATAGTCTGATGAATGTCGTGGAATGTCCAGACTGTTTGGGGAAGTCCAAACGCGATTAGCTAATTATGTATTTGGTTAAGTTGAACAAATGTTTCTATAAATGTATCTTTATTTCATATAGATATTAGAGATAATTTTTGTACAAAGCCAGAAGCTCAACTTGGAGGTCCCTGTGAAGGGAAATGGAATGTGGGTGTGCTTTAAGTATTCCTGTTGAGTAGAATTCCCACAATAGAGGAATTATTTGTTATCAAACACTGGGGATGCGTGCGCAGCTTGGCTACAGGAAGAAACTGGAGAGGGTTACCTGGTGAGAGTATGTGTGCCAAAGCCATTGAGGTGGTTTTAATTGTCAAAGGTTTGGACACAGTCAAAAATGGGGAGGAGCAGAGGAGATATGCTAGATGTGGGGGCGACCACGAGTATGGAAAGTGTAGAATAGGGGTGCAACCAAAATGCTGTAAACTGTGGATGAGCCCATAATATGGAATATGGGGGGTGTGGGGTTATAAGACGGGAGAATAAAATCCAAAAAGTAAGAGTGGAAAGAAGGATCACTAATGCAGGAGCTGTAGAGTGTCAAGAGAACAGAATAATATTACTAATGAACAAGGAGTATTGGAGGTTGGAGAGCTAGAACAAATGACAGGATTTGTGTGGACAAAAGGGCTTTAGTAACATTTATTGCAGGAGTGATTAACAGTATGCCTGAAGTAAAGTAAAAAAAAAAAGACAAAATTCAGCTGGTTGTTAAAGCAGCAGTTAATCATTTAGGATTAGTGGGACTGACGTGGGAAGAAGTGAGGGAGAACCTCACCTATCAATCAAGCCAGGAAGCACCATGGTTTGGTTAATACTAATTATGGTAATTCTCTTTCAATGGAATGTCAGGAGCTTACTGGCCAATGGCCGGGAATTCAGGCATTTCCTTAAAGAAATTGCTGTAAATCCAGATGTTGTATGTGTTCAGGAAACCTGGTTAAAACAAACTTTAGACTTTGTGGTGGATACAGTGAAAAGGAAAGACGGAAATCATTGGGGGGGGGGGGGTTGTACTACGTTCATCAAAGAAGATATTCCATATAGCAGTGTTTCCCAACCCAGTCCTCAAGGAACCCCTATCTTGCAGATTTTCTTTGCAACCCTGAGTAGGTACCTGTTTGTAGTTATTCAACCAATCAGCAATGAATTATGTCAGACGTTGCACACCTTGCATAATTAAGTGCTGTGAGATGATTGGTTGAGTAAGTACAAGCAGGGCTACCTATGCAGGGTTACAATGAAAATCTGCAGGATAGGGGTTCCTTGAGGACTGGGTTGGGAAACGCTGCCATAGGATACTGGAAAAGGGAGATGATCATGACTACATAGTGTTGGAAGTGTGGGAAAGGGGTGGTGATTATAATTAACTACTTCAATCCATGCAAAAGTTTGAATTTGGATAACCTACTAAGGATGCAAGGACAAAACAAAGTAGTATGGTGTGCTGATTTCAATGGTCAGTGTACTGTGTGTGTGTGTGTGTGTGTGTGTGTGTGTGTGTGTGTGTGTGTGTGTGTGTGTGTGTGTGTGTGTGTGTGTGTGTTGGGGTCGGTCACATACAGGCTCAAATGGAAAGGTAATTGAAGAGTTGATGGATGATAGGGATTTGGTCTTTATGAATGATGGTAGAGGAATGAGGGTAAACATAATACAAAATTTCGTCCTTCGGAAGAGACCTTAAACTGAGGTCCTGACTCACTGTGGTCATTAAAGATCCCATAACACTTATTGCAAAGAGTAGGGGGTTCCCCAGTGTCTTGGCAAAATTCCCAACCGGTCTCTCTCCATCTGGCCACCTAATCATCGCCCCATGTAACTGGCTCAATGATTCCTCCCTCTCCACCTCAAGCTGATGTGTGGTGAGCATTCTGGTGCAAAATGACTGCCATGCTACACATTGGTGGTGATTGAAGTGAGTTACCCCCTTCAGTGTGAAGTGCTTTGGATGTCTAGAAAAGCGCTATATAAATGTAGTGATTATTATTATTATTATTATTATAACAGGTGCTGAATCACCATTGGATATATTAGTGTCCAATCCCTTGGCTGGAGTTAGTAACTAGGAAGTTAGGACAGCTACTACAGTAGGCAGCAATCATTACCAAGTCTTATGCTTGGTGGGCGAAAGAGCGAGAGACCAGGTGGAAGAAAGAGAGTGAGACCAGGTGGTTTAATCCCAAAGTGGGTCTTTGGAAAAGCTAATTGGGATAAGTTTCAGACATTTTGTGCCGAAATGACGAGGATTGACATTTCTGGAGATATAGATGTAGTGAATAATCGGGTAATCTTAGCAATTATTATGGCAGCAGATTGATCTATACCCAGCAGTAAAAATAAGATGAATAGAAAACTGATACCATGGTGGACAGAGGATTGTTATCAGACTATAAGAAACAGGAATGGAGACTTCCGGTAAGATGGCGACTTGAATAGCAGCACAACTTTCTGCCTCTCGCAAGTTGGCTAAAATAAATCCTCTAAAACACTAAACTCGACGCAAAAAAAGGAGAAGTGAGAAGAGGAGGTAATTCGAATAAAGGTAGCCGTACAATCCAAAAGGGTAATGCACCAGATACGCAGGGAGCGAAGAAACAGTCGGAGCAAGGTAATAGCAAACACGAGGTTGAAGAAGCTACAATGGCGGCGGACACAGCTGAGACATTGCGTGCTGGATTAGCAGCTATCGCTAAAGAGATAAAAGAATTCAAACAAGAGCTACGAGGTGACTTTGCCAGACTCAAAGATGAGGTGAAAAGGGAAGTGAAGGAAGAGATTGCTTGCTTCCGAGAAGAAATGACACAGAAGTTTGCAGAGAGCAACGGCGAAATACAGGCGCAGAAAGCGCACATGAGTGAGGCCCAGAAGCGCATAGCCAAGCTAAAGGAATGGCAGGCGGACTCGACAGAACTACTGATGGACTTGTCGACCCAAACGCGCCAGATGCAAGAAAAAATAATGGACCTGGAAGGGAGGTCAAGGAGGAACAATATTCGAATCTTTGGTGTGCCAGAGGAAATGGAGGGAGGCTCCATTACCCAGTACGTGGAACAATTCTTGAATACTCAACTTGACTTAGAAGAAGGGACCAATCTCCAGATACAAAGAGCTCACGGAGCCCTCGCTCAAAAACCCCCTCCGACAGCTCCCCCCAGGTCAATAGTGGTGAACTTTCAACAGTTTGATATATAAGAAATGATTCTCAAGAAAGCATGGAAAAAGAATAAGATAGAGATAGGGGACAAACGTATTTACTTTGATCACGATTACGCAGCTGAAGTGGTCCGGAAAAGAAAATCATATTTGGGCATTAAGAAAGTGCTCAAGGGTAAAGGAATTCGTTTCCAGACACCCCTCGCCAAAATAAGGATCCACTGGAACAACGGAACGAAGACATACGACAATGCCAGGGAAGCTGCGATGGACATGAAGACGAGAGGCTGCGACATCGAGATACCAGACGATGACACGGCAACCACAGCCACAGAGCAGGTGGAGGCGACTGGGATGCAAGCAGGGTGGCAACGAGTCCAAGGCGCGAAAGGAGGATGTGAAGCTGCACAACGAGCGAAAGAGAAGCTCCAGGCCTATCGGAGAAAGTAGGACTGGTATCGTTCTGACTGAGTTGAGCTCCATTACAAAAGGCTTTTTCATCACATGCCACTGAGAGAGGTAGGCTATATGGTTGCCAAACGTTGGACATGCCTAGACAAGGCTGTAGGCCTATCCCATGTGATGGGCAAAATGTCAAGTCTAGAGTGGGGCCCTTTCTGAAAAGGATTTCCCCTTCACCTACCAACGGGGACTCGGGGTGGTTAGGCCCCTTTAGTTGGAAGTTATTTTTGTTGTTGATTAATGTGTTTTATATTTGTAGTTTTTTTGTTTGGAGCTCTGTGGGAATATATGGAAAAAGAGTATCAATATGTCTAGATGGTTCACACTACTAAAATAATGTCGCTGAATGTTAATGGTCTAAATATGTTAAAGAAGAGGGAAAAGGTTATGATTAAGCTAAAAAAGGAGGATGTACAAATCATATTCCTACAAGAGACCCATTTAACACAGACAGAGCATGGGAAACTTAAGAAATATGGGTACAGACATTCATATTATAGCTCCTACAAGGAAGGGCGCAGGAGAGGTGTTGCAATTTTAATATCAAACAAAACTCGATTCGATTATGATAGGGAGATTGGAGACAAGGAGGGGAGATATATTATAGTGAAGGGGAGGTTAGAGAACAAACCAGTGACATTGGTAAATATATACGCCCCTCCTGAAAGTGATAAAAGATTTTTTAAATCTTTTGTTTGATGAGATAGCAAACGAGTCAGAGGGGGTCTTAATTTGTGGGGGAGATTTGAATGTCGTTTTGAATCACAAAATGGATACGACCAGTATCAAAAGGACTAAAACACAGGTCACTCGATTTGTAAATATATCACTGGAAGAGATGGGGATGGATGATGTGTGGAGACAATTACACCCTCAGGAAAAAGACTATACACATTACTCAGCTGTACATAAAGTTCATTCAAGGATAGACTATTTCCTTATGAGCAAAGATGATATTTACAGAGTAAAGGAGTGTGGGATTGGAGGGGCGGATATCTCAGATCACAATCCAGTATATTTAGAAATTAATTTGAATTGTAGAAAGCGAAATATGGTTTGGAGGTTTAATGTGGGTCTACTGAATAGTGAGCAGAGTAAGATTATGTTAAAGACGGATATTCGGACATATCTAGAAGAAAACAGCAATGGGGAAGTAGACCCAACAATATTTTGGGATGCCATGAACGCGGTCATCAGGGGAAAGTTAATAGCGCATTCAGCATTGATCAAAAAGGCGAGATCAATTATATCCAGAAAGAATACGGACAGGTTAAGAGAAATGGAGAGGGAATACCAGACTGCGGGAAATCCCGTGGTGTTGGAGCAAATCAAATCAGCTAAGTCAGACATTACTAAAGAACTGTTAGATGAAGTTGAGAAAAAAAGCTTGTTTCTCAAACAAAGATATTATGAAACAGGCCCGCGCGCAACTAAACTGTTGGCAAAACGTATTCGCAAACAGCAAGCAGTTGGCCATATACATAAGATCAGAGACCCCCATTCAAATGAGTTAACGAATATACCAGAAAGCATAGAGGACATATTTTTGGGATATTATAAAGAGCTATATTCACAACCCACACCTGCACCCGAAGTGGAAATTAATACCTTTTTGAATTCATTAGATTTACCCTCAATTGGACGGCTCCAAAATGACAAATTAACAGCTGACATCAAGATGGAAGAGGTGATAGATGCAATAAATTCTTTGAAAAACAATAGAAGCCCGGGCAGCGATGGATACCCTGCAGAATGGTACAAAGTGTTTAGGGAAGAGCTGGCACTGATACTTCTGAGATCCTTCAATTGGACACTTCACAATAATAAGATACCACCATCATGGTCAGATGAAATAATCACAGTCATTCCAAAACCGGGAAAGGATAAAGAATATTGTGGGAACTACAGACCTATTTCATTATTAAATGTAGATTATAAAATATATACGACAATTATCTCCAAAAGGTTAAACTCATTCATAGGTGATTTGATAGATGAAGATCAAACAGGATTCATGAGAGAAAGACAAACGCATGATAATATCAGAAGGACATTGCATATTGTTGATCAAGCGAGTAAGAGAAAAAAAGCTACACTATTAGTAAGTTTAGATGCCAAAAAAGCATTCGATCGGGTGTCTTGGAATTTTTTGTATGCAGTATTGGAACGACTAGGGTTCAGCAATAAGTCAATACAGTGCATTAAAACATTATATCAACAACCTAATGCTCGGATTAAAATAAACGGGAGTTTAACGAACAAGTTCAGTTTGCAGAGGTCGACAAGACAAGGATGCTGTTTGTCTCCGACACTGTGCGCGTTATTCATTGAGCCTTTAGCGGAGGCCATTCGCCAAAATGAAGGAATTAATGGAGTGACAGTGAATGGCACTGTCCACAAGGTGGGGCTATTTGCTGATGATGTCATAGCCTATCTTGAGCAACCACATACATCACTCCCTCAACTAATGAAGCTACTAGAACTATATGGTCATTTATCTGGATATAAAATTAACATCTCAAAAACAAAGGTGCTAGTTCTCAATTATACTCCAACCACAGAATTCAAGGGAAAATTTGACTTTAATTGGAATCTAAACAAAATCAAATATTTGGGAATTTACATTACCAAGGAATTGTCTAAATTACATAAAGCAAATTACGGCAAGATCAACGATGTGATGCAAAAGGATATTGATAGATGGTCCACTCTGCCACTTGACTTCAGCTCAAGAATTGAGACAGTTAGAATGAATATTCTACCAAGGCTTCTTTACCTATTCAAATCGTTGCCTGTAGAGGTGACTCAAGCTCAACTTGATAGGTGGAATAGGACAATATCTAGATTTATTTGGGGAGGGAAGAAGCCCAGAGTAAGGTATGAAACTCCAACTCTCAAAGGAAAAGGGAGGTATGGGTTTACCAAATCTAAAAGAATATTTCAAAGCTGCCCAGCTGAGATATGCTGTTGACTGGTGTAGGCAAGATTACATGGCCAAGTGGAAAGTCATGGAAAGGGAATATGGTGGGTACCCTATCCAGAATATTTTAGGGGATAAAGAAGTATACAAGAAAACAAAAACCCACATGGATTCAGTCACATTATTTACACTGGAGTTATGGTTTAAATTGATTAAAATCAACAAATTACAAGATGAGATACAGTTATTGAGATGGGTAGCATATGATAGAGACTTTACTCCAGCGAGGCATGATACAGTTTTTAAACTGTGGAATCACTGGGGAATCACAGCATGGTGCACTCTAGAGGAAAAAGGGGAGATGGAGAGTTTTCAGGGTATGAAAGACAAGTTTGATTTGGAGAATCATGACTTCTTTAGATATTTACAATTAAGGGATTATTACAACAAACGTATCAGGGGAGGACCCTCCATGGAGGTGAACAGTGTGATTCAAATTATAATTAACGCATATAAAGTGAGAAAATCTAGGACTATATCTGTACTATATCAAGCTCTCACAACTAATAAACACTCAACTACATATATAAAAGAAAAATGGGAATTAGAATTTGGCACAGAAATTACAGAGGAGGACTGGCAGAATATGTGGAAAGTTCATCAATCCTCCACTAGTTCGCGGATATGGAGGGAATTCTCCTGGAAAAATCTGATACGTTTTTTTATTACACCAAAAATCAAAAATAGATGCTCCAGCACCAAACTGTCATGCTGGAGAAAATGTGGAACAGAGGATGTAGACCACTCGCATATATTTTGGAAATGTAATAAGCTAGCGATGTTTTGGGAGATGGTTCATGATGTAATACAAAAGGTACTTGGATATGACTTCCCTAAGTGCTATATGACCCTCTATTTCTGTAATTTTAAAAACGACGATATAGGGCCAAGTGATAGATGTTTGGTTAAGATACTGCTGATTGCGGCTAAGAAGGCAATCACAAGAAAATGGTGCCAGGTGGACGCCCCCACACAAGGACAATGGATGGAAATAGTGGAGGACATTCATACAATGGAAAAACTGACTCATCGATTGAGACTTCCAGTACCTCGGATGGAAGACCAGTGGAAGAAATGGACATGGTTTAAGGAGCAAAGACGCGACAACATAATTCATGACAACACTTAAGAATGGAAAGTTAGACCCACAGGAAGCTCTTGTAGTTCATTTTTTTGTGTGTTTTTTTGTTTGTTTGTTTGTTTTGAGTTGCCCAGTTGGGCTTGTGTGCAAGTAAATGTAGGAAGCTCTTGTAGTTCATTTTTTTGTGTGTTTTTTTGTTTGTTTGTTTGTTTTGAGTTGCCCAGTTGGGCTTGTGTGCAAGTAAATGTAGATAATTCAATGTTTACTTCTGAATACGGATGCCATGTTTGTATTGACCTAAAAACTTCAATAAAAACTAAAGTGATAAAAAAAGAAACAGGAATAGAACATTCAGACAAGTTAAAAGAACCCATAACATGCAGCATTTGATTCAATATGAGAAGCTATGCAGCAGCGCGGTGGCGCAGTGATTAGCGTGGTCCCCTCACAGCAAGAAGGTCCTGGGTTCGAGCCCCAGAGTAGTCCAACCTTGGGGGCGTCCCGGGTCTCCTCTGTGTGGAGTTTGCATGTTTTCTTTGTGCCTGCGTGGGTTTCCTCCCATTGCTCCAGTTTACTCCCACAGTCCAAAGACATGTAGGTCAGGTGAATCAGCCATACTAAATTGTCCCTAGGTGTGAATGTGTGTGTGTGTGTGTGTGTGTGTGTGTTTGTGTGTGTGTGTGTGTGTGTGTGGACCCTGAGATGACCTGCCGATCTGTCCAGGGTGTTTCCCTGCCTGCCGCCCAATGACTGCTGGGATAGGCTCCAGCATCCCTGAGAGCAGGATAAATGGTTTGGATAATGGATGGATGGATAAGAAGATATGGTATGTTATCCATGTTGAGACGTGTTACATCCTTTTCCGACCTGGACAGCTATCGAGACAGACGTGTGTTGAAACAGCAATCACAGTAGCCACATGTAAGTAAAATGTGTGTGTTTACCAGTGATGATTTGCCTTGGTTTTCTAGAATTCTTATTGTAAGTGAAAATAACTCCCCAACCAGATTCACTGACCCCAAAAAGGCTTGTGGTAGTTACACAGGCATGCTTGGACTGACCAAAACAGCTTGCTTTGTGGGCAATATACTAGTAGACTTAAAATATGACGGGAAATCACAAAAATAGGTTATATCTACAAAAGGGTATATGATGGGAAAATTTCAAGGGGATGTCGTAATCAGCAGCCCGAAATCCATAAAAATACCCAAAAGTGTTCAGCAAGCAAAATCTTCATTGTCCAGAGTTTTCAAAAGTGTGGCAGCCAAAGATTTTGGTGTTGCGTTTGATCCAAGCCTTTCTTTTGATAAGCACATTAAAGAAATCACCAAGACTGCTTTTTTCCCCCACTTACATAACACAGCTAAAATCCAGCCTGTCCTGTCCATGGCTGACACAGACTCAAATACATGCGTTTGTTTCATTCAGACTTGATTACTGTAAATGTTCTGTTTCCGGTTCTGTCACATGCTAGTACTAAAAGTCTTCACATGGTTCAAATGCTGTAGCTAGAATTATAACTAAAACTAGAAAATTTGACCATTCTTGCCTCCCTTCATTGGCTCCTGGCCCTGTTAGATCAGACCTAAAGGTGCTTCTGCTGACTTATAAAATCCTAAATGGGCTTGCCCCATCATACATGTCTGATCTCCTTAAACCGCACATTCCACCTCGAGCTCTTTGCTCTCAAAATACAAGGCCTACTGTGTTAAAAAGTTAAAAAGGAGTCAGCTGGTGGCAGGGTCTTTTCGTATCTGGCCCTGTTCTTGTGGGGCTAATCTGACTGCTGCCGTCAGACAATCGGAGTCCATTGAGACCTTTACATCCAAACTTAAAACTCGTCTTTTTGCCTTAACCTACAATTAGTTTCCTTTAAATTGAGTACTTCACGACATGTACTGCATGGCGGGTCAGTTTCTGTCTCAATAAATTTACCAAGCACTGTCATGCCAACAAGAGTATAGATTACTGACTATTGCAATTGTTCTCTTTTCTCTCAAGTGTCCTTTCTCTCTCTCTGACTGATGTCTTCTCCTGTCTCTTTTCTCATGTATGTGAATGGTGTGATGTGAGTCTCCCCTGTGTGCACATGTAGACTGTCCTCCAAGGTCTTCGTGGTGATTGTGGTTGCCACCTGGATGCTGCTTGGCATCCTCCTCATCACATTCTGTGTGTGTGTGTGTATATATATATATATAAAATTTCACCCTGTTTCAGTGTTGTATCCTTCTCTCTCCGATGTGTGACAAATGTTTCTTCTCGTCTCTTCTCCCATGTATGTGAATGGTGTGATGTGAGTCTCCCCTTTGTGCATGTGTAGTCTGTCCTCCTGTCATGTGTACATGGTAATGGTGGTTGCATGGCTTAGGTCCTGGGCTGTTCCAGTAGCATCTGGACACTGCTTGGCGTCTTCCTCATCATATTGTCTTTATGCATGCTCAATAATTCTTTGATCCTCATCATATTCTTCATATATCTTATAATTCTGTTATCCACCCCCAGTGTTGTATTCCATAAATTGTGTTTTATTCTGTACACACAACATTCATTGCACATCTATGTCTTAGGAGCGAGATCCCTCTCTGTTGCTCTCCCCAAAGGTTTCTTCCTGTTTTTTCTCCTTGTTAAAGTTTTTTTTTTTTTTTTTTGGTAGTTGTCGTATTACGGAGCCCCTAAGGGGACATGGGCGAATTTTTTTTTGTTTGTTAACTATCTCGTGCTCACGAGTTAGTACCTCGTGCTCACCAGTTAGTATCTCATGAGCACGAGATAGTATCTCGTGAGCACGACATGAGCACGAGATAGTACTTCCTGTGGCGCATTACCACCTAGCCTCGGCTCAGCTGAAAGAATGGCAGCAGAAGTGGATTTATTGTCTTTCCTGAAAACCCGAAATATACCTGATAGCATCATCAACCAACTAAAAGATGATAAGGTAGGCTAAATGGTGCCGCTGTTATGCTTTGTAGATGGGCTAACGTTTAACGTTTTAATCCTAGTCTAGTTTCGCTAGTGTCTGTGCCTGGGATTTTTAATTTCCTTTTTAAAAACATGTCTTGACATTTTCCCTGCTTCTTACAGATCGACATCAGTGTCATAAACGTTATGACTGATGAGGAATTAGGACGGTATATCATAAGATATGGGCACCGACTTGCTCTCCGAGCATTTTGTCGGCAAAGTAACTGTGACAAACGAAACGTCAGGAGCTGGCGGGTCAGTGAGGTCCGCTCTCATGCAGCAAGTAAGAGACAGACTACTGGGGGCCCAACAGAAAACTCCTGTTGACACAGCAGCAGCAGCAGCAGCGGGCCCTGGTGCTGCTGGGAATAACAACGCAACGGAAGACACACGACGAGTTGAAATGGGACGGCTCCACTTTGATAACGGCACTTATCGCCAGGTCAGAACAAGAAATGGAGGTGGCACAAAACACCTGTCTGTCCAGAAAACAGTAACTGTGAGTGAACTACTGGAGACTGGCAAAGACTTGTGTTTTCCAAATGGACATTCATCCAAAGGACCGGTGGAAGACTTCCCGTTAGATATTGGTGATTTTAGGCAGAACACAGTATCCCATGACGTCACGGTGAGCGAGCTGCACGAGCGGAGTAAACTACGAATGCTGCGCGTCTACACGAGCTCCCAGGCTAAAGACGTCCCACTGATTCTTTCTGACACGTCATCGGACTTCGAGCAAACAGACAAGGGGCCAATGGATAAGGTAATTTATCTTCTGTCACATTTGTGTTATCAAAACATTGTCGTTGAAATCAGGAGACACATAACTAAACAGAACAGATGACAAATGTTCGCTTGTAACGTGGAACTTGTAGTCTATGATTTATGTCGTCTCTGTTTATGTGTAGGTGTGTTATTGTATCACTGAATCAATCTAGTTTTGCCTTCATGGTTGCACAGAACTGTCAGTAGCCTATAGCCTAGCTTACTTCTATTCATGAGCAGAATCAACACTTGGTAGTATCCCCACATTAATGTAGGATATGCAGAGATTATGAAAATTGACACTATAGTTAACGCATTTATACTTACAGGTATGTCATAGGCTTAACACATAAGTAGACCATGAAAAAACACAAAGAGCCAATTCACAAAATAACAGGGCAGCTATTGCTCTCTCTTTTGGCAGGAAAATGTGTAGAAGCTGAAATTATAAAGTGTTGAATGTGTGTACAAGGAGAAAGTCTCATTTAGCCTAACTGTTTTACTGAGTGAAAAGGCTAAATCAATAGATGATCAAATCAGCTGTATGAGTGTGTGTGTTTTTAAACAGCACAGACATCATAGCAGCAGACTAACGGGGTCGTGTTTGCACCAGCATATTATTATGCAAAATCTTTGGGAATGGTGTGGACAATATGACATTAAGCAGGGCAAATTGTGAGTGTAAATGCTGCACAGTTCATGTGCAATCTATTTTTTGTGGATCCGGCCCAAAAACTCTGTAGAAAATCATCCCTCCTGCTCAGACCTGGGAGGATGGGACCAAGCCTGATATCAATAAGGCACACCTGACCTAATCAGCAGCCACACTTGGACTGATTGAAAGGCCCGATGATAGCTGTGTTTGAAATCATTCACTATTCCCTACATAGTGTATGTCATATAGTACACTATATCCCTGATAATGGACGGCAGTGGCTGCTTCAGTCTCTTCTCTGGGTGAGCTGTGGCCTGCTGAGTTGCGGTTCCTTATGTTTAACCCTCAGGTGCATTATTTGAGTAAGTGTGGACATTCTTTACAGCTAGGATTGTTTCCCTGATTTAGCTGCCTTTTAGTTGCATCTGAGTGTCCTAGTTTATTGATTAGCATTTTCCATTACCTTTTGGTATTTAAATCATCTGAGTTACCATAAACGAACTACAGTCAACTGTTTGAATGGAACCCTGTGAGAACAAATTAACTGTTGACAGATTTTCCTCCATGTTTTGATCAATGTGCCAATGCAGATGCTCCGAGTATAACCCAGCCATCAGAAAGCCATTTTTTACATTCTCAGTATTGCAGCCATATGACAGCATATGTTGTTTATCTGTCTTTCTCCACATAAAATTCAATAACTAGAATTAATCACTTCCTTTATTTTTGGTGTGAATAATGTCTATCAAACCTGTCTCATCTGCAATGAGTACATCCTATGTTGTAAAAAGGAATGCATTTAATTAATTTCTATTGTTTTCAAAGAGTAGCACATTTATAAATATGTGCTCCACTTCTCTCCCCACTTATGTATATGTTAAATTACAATAAGTTCAGAAAGAATTGTTTTGCATAATTTGCCGATCTGCTGATTTCTTTATAGACTAGGACTATGCAGAGACGATCCTTGAGGAACAGAACCAGGAGACGTTATCACTGGAAGACTGGAACTGATCATCAAGTGGATCATCCAGAGAGATCCTCTGATTCAGATCCAGCACCAGGTTGCTCAATGCAGGAAAACCATGGAAAAAGTAAGCTCCAATAGAAATTACTGCATTTTTACAGACCCTGTCTGTGACATACAATATACACCGCATTTGAACTAATCACCGCAACTTGCGGTAGAAACCACATGGCTTGCAATCCAATATACTGTACAGCAATGCAGCACACAGTCTGCAAAGGAATGTGGACCATGACGTTGTATATCACAGATTTAACTTTTTAATAAAACGTGATTTTGTTCCAACAATGGTAAATCCATATTAAATTTAAACTGCAGCTAAAATGATGGAAGAGGGTTAAAAGTTCAAGCTCAATGACACATTAACTCAATATGCATATACAAAAAATATCTGCTCGGGTGTAAGGTGTTTTATTCCCATGTACTGTATGTGATAGTACACATGATGAGATTATGCAAAGGTAATTGTTTTTCTTGTTTGTTTTTTATCATTTGATTATGAACAGAGAGGAGAACCAAGCAGGCAACCAAGACTAGCCCCTCCTGAGATGAGTAACACAGAGGTCCTGCATCCACCATCTTCTGATGATGATGTCAATCATACTTGCCAGTCAACAAGCAGGCATGAATCTGAGTCTTTAATGTCTGTGTCAAATCAAGACGCAGACCACTTGTCAAGTAGCGAGTTGGATCCCCCTCTTGCGAGTCGGATCCCCCTCTTGCCCTTGCCATCCAAGCATCTCTTGAAGACTTTGAAGTACAGTTTGGACCCGTTTATGGTGAAGATGAGGATCTAGACTCCACCCTTCCCTGGAATCCACAGGACTTGAACAGTATGCAGGTATAGTGTAGAACTGAGTTAATAATAGTGCTGCAAACATTATTGCCATTATTATTTAAAGTATTTTTCCTATTCATTATTCAGTCTATGATATGTACCATAATGGTTATAAATAAGAGTGCTGAAGTCACGCCCCTTCCGATGGACCCTCATGGGACCTTAGATGGTAAAAAATATGAATGGCAGTGAATGAGGAGAGGAATATTATCTTTTGGTCTCGTTTGAGTTGCGACATGAAATCCAAATATGTTAATGAATTTAAAACATAAATTTCAAGGTCAAGAAAGTCATACTTTGTTGTAAAACTGTTGAGATATAAGCTTTTGAAAATATGTAATTAGAAAGACTACACAGGAGGCGGTCGCGTATGTGACGTCATAGCTTTCGCTCTCTTCCTGCAGCTTGGAGTGACTGCAACCTGGCACAAAACACACAGGCATCTTCAATCATAATTCCATTAATCATAAAACAGTGGAATTTCAGTGGGAGGCCAAGCTGCAGGAAGCAAGCGAAAGCTATGACGTCACATACGCGACCGCCTCCTGTGTAATCTTTCAAATTACGTTTGTTTCAAAAGCTTATATCTCAACAGTTTTACGACAAAGTATGACTTTCTTGACCTTAAAATTTATGTTTTAAATTCAATAACAACATATTTTGATCTCATGTCCCAACTCAAACCGGACCAAAAGATAATATTTCTCTCCTCATTCACTGCCATTCATATTTTTTTCTGATCTAAGGTCCCATGAGCTCCACCAGAAGGGGCGTGACTTCGGCACTCTATTGCCATCACAACTTATCTCAGCCCAAGCTGATGTTCTAAGATTACTTTATTTTTAATTCAAACATTCGAAAACCAAAGAATATTCAATGTATTGTGATAGAAAACAGAACAGCAGCAAATCCAGAATAATTATTTTTGCATGATAAATAACTTAATCCATACATTGATTGTCAAAGTCATTGATTTATTCTCTGTTAACTAATTGATCGATCGATCTATTATCATACCTAATTACGCTTATTTTTAATTGCAGCATTCTACACCGAATGACAGCCCTGTATCGTCAAACAGTCTTCCAGCATCAAAACCATTTGAAAAGGAACTCCACTGTGTCAAATTAAGACGAGTAAACATAGTTGATGATGTCCTTAATGTCTTCATGGAACCCAAAGTACTGAATGTTGATCTAAAAATGGAGTTCACAAACGAGAAAGCTGTGGACAGTGACGGTGTGTCAAGAGAGGTATACTCTGCATTCTGGGAACATTTCTTAGAAAACTGCCAGGGGGAAGAAGAGTACCCAGACCACGACCAGACTATACTGAGAAGGAATGGCAAGCTGTTGGAAGAGTGTGGTTGAAAGGATACCTGGACCACAACATCATACCAATCAGATTGTCACCAGCTTTTGTTCTTGCCTGTTGTCAAGGAGGTAGTTCAGTGGAGGAAGCGCTCTTTATGATGTCATTTGCCAGATTTCTTTCAGCGGACGAGCGAGCATCAGTTGAAAAAGCACTAAAAGGCAGCATGGATGAAACTGTTCAAGAGGACTTACTCGAAATCTTCTCAAGAATGGGTTCACACTGCCTGCCCGCTAAAGACAACTTAAGGGCTGCCATTTTAACAATGGCACACAAAGCTCTTCTTCAAGAGCCAAAGTTCATAATTGACTGTTTCCACTCCAGTATTCACAATGCTGCGCCAACACTCATAACCAAAGACAGCATAATGGAACTTTATGAATCTAAGAGGTCAACTAACAAGAAAGTGGCCCAGATGATAAAGCCATCATGTGAAACCCTAAATCCACAAGAGCAGACAGCCCTTAACCACCTGCTACGGTATGTGAGAAGCACTGACCAAAGAAAACTGGAGATCTTCTTGCGCTTCTGCACAAGGTCCTCTGTGCTGTGCAAAGACACACTCAAAGTGACTTTTAATAGGTTGTCTGGTTTAAGTCGCAGGCCTGTAGCACACACATGTGGAGCAGTTCTTGAGTTACCACGCACCTACAGCTCATACCCTGAGTTCCGTAAAGAACTTGACAATTTCCTGTCTGGCGATTGCTTTGCAATGGATATTGTGTAGTGAATGCAAGGGATCTTGCATGTTTCCCTCTTCTGTTGACATTTTTATGGCATTTGTCTGACTCAAACTATATTTCTCCAAATACACTAAATACTGTTGCTGTTCAACCGTCAGTGGAAGAAGTGGTCCTTTACAAGGATACAAGTCACTCATATTACACGAAAACACTGTCTCACTTAAATGTAAAAGTACTTGGCTATGCAAATATTGTTTCCTTTGTCATGTCATATGTCATACATTACCGGTACTTAATTTGCGAGTGTCAAATCAAAACATTTAATTTGTTCATTCATGTGTTACAACTAATAAAAATATTGTACTACAAGGAGAAGAGATGAAACCAGAAGAATTATCTGACAAGATTGCTTAATTGGACTTAAATCTGAAACACAAGATTTCGGGTTTTTTTGGTTTTGGCATCATCTTATTGCGTAGGCTTTTGCTGTAATATTTGTCAGCACACCGAATTTGACACTTTGCTCAAGTCCAAAAGATAGTTTTAAGTTAATCATTCCGCTAAGTCATAAAGGTCTTATTTCTAGTCAAAACAAATCTGATTACACTTGAAATATGACTCATCACCTAAGAAGAAACTTGTTTTTAGACAATTTTCACTTGTTTCAAGCTAATTTTCACTTGAAATAAGTATAGAAATTTGTCAATGTAATAAGAATAAAAAACTTACTCCGTTGACAAATTTTTCTACTTATTTCAAGTGAAAATTTGCTTGAAACAAGTGAAAATTGTCTAAAATCAAGTTACTTTTTAGGTGGTGTATCTTATTTTAATTGAATCAGATTTGTTTTGACTAGAAATTAGACATTTTGACTAGAAAT
Organism: Lampris incognitus; assembly: GCF_029633865.1. Taxonomy (NCBI): domain Eukaryota; kingdom Metazoa; phylum Chordata; class Actinopteri; order Lampriformes; family Lampridae; genus Lampris; species Lampris incognitus. The sequence goes on from NC_079223.1 coordinate 19,357,329, forward strand.
AAGACAAATATTCTTGGTGAGATTTTGAGTTTTTGCAGTGTGTTTGCACATACCTTTTGGAATCGCTACCCATGGCTGTTTTTACTGGCACCTCATATGGGCAACATACTGCCAGTGACTGTTCTAAGAAGAATATATTTCAATAAAATTGAATTATTCATTCATACTGCTGTGTTGTTTTTCTTTGTTGTGGTTGACTTCATTTGTTTCCTGTTCATGACAGATGTAAAGGCAAAGTAAAACATCTATGACAACACTCCTACAAGCTGTACAACAAACTTAGCTGTCTTAATTCCATGGAAAATTACTACTGAGAAGAGCGAATACTGTCATTCCACATAGTAAGCAGCTACAGCGGTTAGGCTTCAGCTTTTAATTTCAGTTAAAAATCTAGTTTCTGCAGAGTTCCTGGAAAACTTAATGTAACTGAGAATGTTTGGTGAATAAACCCGTCAATACAGCCATTGATACAGACACCAAATGGTTTGAGTTTGTCATAAGAGTCCAAGTGCCAAATATAATTAGACCCTTTTGCAAAATAGCTTCGGCGATGGAGCCGTCTCCTTCTGAGTTCAACACTGCGTGGGTCTAGTTCTTGTAGAATTAACCGTATGTCTTCTTTCTTAACGTGTAATCCATTCTCCTTGCATTTTGTGTACATCCACCTATATCCGTGGAGTTGGCCGGATGTTTGTAATTGTTCTTGGATGAAATCAATTACCCGCCGAAACAGGTTACAAGACTTCAAAATTCATTTTAATTGTCTCACAGAGACAATTTAACTGTGACGTCTTGCAAGTACAGCAGCAGTGTCCTTATAATGAAGTTACCGGTTGAAATATAGCCGAACTAACTCCTCTACTGTCATTTTCGTACAGAAACACGAACTGAAATCTGAATGGTCCTGCCAGATATGTGATGCGCCACAGGAAGTTCTGTCTCGTGCTCACCAGTTAGTATCTCGTGCGCACGAGATAGTAACTCAAGCTCACGAGATACTAACTCGTGCGCACCAGTTAGTATCTCGTGAGCACGAGATAGTTAACAAACAAAAAAATTCGCCCATGTCCCCTTAGGGGCTCTGTAGTACGTTATCCGATGCAAGGGTCTAAAGACATGATGTTGTATCGCTGTAAAGCCCCCCTGACGCAAATGTGTAATTTGTGATGTTGGGCTATAAAGTTGACTTGACTTGAAAATGGTAGGGAAACACCAGACAGGCTTGTGTGAGGGATTTCAGTGGAGTAGTTCTGGATGAGAAATAATCTGAATTAGGGGTGCAGAAGTTCACATTAAAAGGTATACTGATCATGGGTGAGAGCGCACAGGTCATGGTGTTGTTAGCTGTCTTAAGGAATACCATTTTTATCATAAGATGTGATGGATAAGCAAGAATAGGGTGCTAGGGTGTCATGACATGGATATGGATTTTATAGTAGGACTAGGTTGCTAGGGTTTTAAGGTAGGACTAGGTTACTAGGAATAGGGTGCTAGGGTGTCATGACGTGGATATGGATTTTATCGTAGGACTAGGTTGCTAGGGTTTTAAGGTAGGACTAGGTTACTAGGAATAGGGTGCTAGGGTGTCATGACGTGGATAGGGATTTTATAGTAGGACTAGGTTGTAAAGCATGGAGGATAAAATGTAGTTTAGGGTGCGTGTGTGTGTTCGCGCGCGCGTACGTGCCTGAGATAGTATGTGTGAATGTGAAGGTTTTTTTTTTTAGAAGGGATTTAGATTGCGAGTCTACTTAGTGTCTGATTCACACTCCGGAACAGAAGGTGGCGGTAATGCGCCAAGAAACTGGATGCCAACCACCGTAAAGCAAGAAGCCGAAGGAAGACGAAGAAGAAAACAAAACGTATAACACCTGGCCATAACACACTCGGGGGGGAAACAAAGCCAGCGTAACAGTGAGTGGCAGCCGTCCAACGTCATACTAAAGATTGTTAAATAATCTGATATGGCTTTGAAAAGAATACAGAAGGTGAGTGCTTTCGTTTTTGTTTTTTTTTATAACTTGAGTAAGCGACTGGTTGCTGGCCGGAAATATTACCCACCAACTAGATAATGTTAGTCACTATCTGGTAACTGGTTTTCCTTGATAGGCAACGAACATTTTGCAAACTGATCCTATGCATAGCGACAACATCACAACTACGGACTTGTCAGTCAGTTGTGTTTTCCAGAAGGCTGATTTGCCTTTGCAGTGATATTGAATACGGATTTTTTTTTAAATCGAACGCTAGTTTGGAATCTAACGAGGTCCAACGTTAAAAAAGGCCCGACTAGTTCCATAAGCAAATAACTCACTGTTTATCGAGTTTATCTGAATCGTATTTAATCTAATTCATGTATTTTTGCCCGATAGCCCAGCGGTTGCATCACGTTACTTTAAGCGTTGGATGGAAAACTGGTTCACCTTGCGATCTCGAAAAACCAGAGTTGAGAAAGAGATGTTGTTAGGCCAAGTTTACGATTGTGTAATCTGTAATCCACAGACTAACTGTTTTGTGTGTTTCTCTTCCAGGAGTTAAACGATTTACAAAGGGATCCTCCGGCTCAATGTTCAGCTGGACCCGTGGGAGAGGACTGTAAGTTAGAAACGCAATAAAACAAGGGGGCTGATGGGAAATTTGGGCTAATGGACTTAAAACTGGACTAATACTGTGATGCATTTATACTGATTAACCAGGCTTTTACGTAGACCTTGTCAGAATTGTTCAGATAGGATTTTTTTTTCAGTTTTGGAGGTATGCTGTAAAGCTGTGTGGTCCAATTATATTGATTTGTGTATGTTTGAAGTATATACATTATCTCTCTAAGTGATTGTCCCCTTTCTTCTTTTTCTTTTTTTACCTAGTGTTTCACTGGCAAGCTACCATCATGGGACCGGTGAGATTTTTCCAGGTTTTTGTTTTTGTACCAAGCTGCTTCTGGATCTTTAGACAATGGTGTTGACTGTCATACCCCCTGTTCTGTACAGAGAGTATTGAACGCTGTACTTAGACTCAGTGAATACACACTCAAGCTGTCCTGATTTATTACTAAGCACTACACTGTTTCCAAGTGTCTGGATTCAGTGAAGGAGATTAGCACAATGTAAATAGAGAAAACATGTAACACTCATTTTAGCATAACATTTTCAAACATCTTTGCTCTTGCATTTGTTCTACAACGGGTTGATCCTTGAAAGCGTCCCTGTAAAATGCAGACTGTCAGACTGTTGCCTTGAGTGAAAAAATTTTAATTATTACAAAAAGTTTTTAGAAATGTATACAAAGTTAGATATTAACTTTATCCTTTCAAAGTAGGCTAGCTATTGACCAGTCCTATTAACCTGTCCCTGTCATTGTGTGTGGTTCCACTGTTTTAAGAAAACCACCATTGTGCCTGTACCAGAGAAAACACCTGTCTCTTGCATTAAGGATTATCAACCTGATGCTTTGACATCTGTGATTATGAAATGCCTGGAAAGATTGGTTATATCATATATAAAATGTAACATTCCTGCTACCCTTGACCCAAAACAGTTTGCCTACTGTTCCAATAGCTCTGTAGATGACGCTATCTCACTTGCTCAGCATACTGCTTTAGTACACCTTAAAAAGTAAAATACCTATGTCAGAATGTTGTTTATTGTACACTCTGTTGAAACTCAGAGGTGTTGGTCTGGGCAACTCTATCTGTAATTGGCTATTTGATTTCCTGAGAGGCAGGCGCCAGACTGTGAGGCTAGGTAAAACATACTCATCCACATTAGTTCTCAGGACGGGCGCATCTCACGGCTGCAGTCTCAGTCCCCTCTTGTACAGTCTATTTACATACGACTGTGTTGCCAAATATGACAATAACGGCATCATTAAATTCGCAGATGACACTAATAAGTGACAGTGATGAGAGGGCCTATAGGAGGGAAGTGGAAGATTTAACCATATGGTGCCATGATAATAACCTCTTTTTCTAAATGTCAATAAGACAAGAAATCATTGTTGACTTCAGAAAGATCAGAGGAAATCGCATTGCTGTTTCCATCAATGTTTCATCTGTTGAAATTGTGGACAGTTTTAGATGTCTTGCTTTACACATCAGACACTCTCACATGGTCTCGACACTAATTGCGTCCTCAGGAAGACACAGCAGAGACTGTATTTTTTTAGGTGTCTCAAAAGAGTTTTGGAATGAGTACCAAAACTCTGATGAACTTTTATTGCAGTGCTATGGAGAGTGTCTTGACAGGCTGTATCACAGTGTGGTTTGGCAACCTGACTACTCAGGACTGCAGACTGTTGCAAAGGACCGTAAAGACCGCAGCAAAAATCATGGGCATGCAATGACCACAACTTCATAATATGTATACCACTTGCTGCAAAAGGAAAGCACAAAACATCTGTAAGGACACTGGCCACCCCGCTCATGTTCTGTTCTCGCTCTTTCCATCTAAAAAACATTACTGGAGCATCAAATCACACACCACCCGTCTCGGTAATAGTTTCTTTCCACAGGCAGTCAGGTTGCAGAACAGCTGGCGCACCCATTATTGTATATATAATGTATGAATTCATGTGTACATAGTCTATATAGGTATGTAGTGTTTTTTTGGGATGGTGTGTCCTTTTTGTCCTTGTGTCCGTTGTGTTAAGGCAGAGAGAGCCAGAGCACAATAATTTCATTATATTCTAATACACAAGACGATAAAGTTGAACTTAACTAATTTTCACAGTCAGACAGAAATATTCCGCACTTGCAGGCTGTAGCATGACCTGTCTTTTCAACAGCGCCTGTTGTTATCGTTGGCAATAATCATAATGCACCATTATGCTGGTATGACATATTGGGCATAACTTTGATATCTGTCCCGATACTGATAACATATTTTTAAGCCATTATTGGCCAATACTGATTCGCTGACCGATATCATGAACCCCAAGTGGAAATGTTAATGTGATCCTAGACACTGAAAGGTTGTTTTATAAATTTCTCTCTCCTTTCAGACAGAGAGTCCTTTTCAGGGTGGCGTATTCTTCCTTGCAATTCACTTCCCCACCGACTATCCCTTTAAACCACCAAAGGTGAGAGGTTTTACAGTGTAGGTCATGATTGCGTGGGGAAAAAAGTGTGTGTGTGTGTGTGTGTGTGTACATGTTGAGCTATCCTAATGTGGACCAAATGTCCTCATTAGGATAGAAAAACCACCTAACTTGTGTAGACATTTTAGAGGTCCTCACAATGCTTGACCCCTACAGTGAGGGGGTCCGGGGTCTCTGTTATGCTGTGGTGGGCATTTTCCTTGCATGGTTTGGGTCCCTTTAGAGGGAAGGGTCACTGCAAATCAATACAGTTATTCTGAGTGATCACCTTTATCCTACGATGAAACATTATTATCCTGATGGGAGTGGTCCCTTCTAGTATGACAAAGCCCCCATCCACAGGACACGAGGGGTCACTGAATGGTTTGATGAGTATGACAATAATGTAAAGCATATGCTATGGCCTTCACTGTCACCAGATCTCAACCCAATTGAACACCTATGGGAGATTATGGACCGATGTGTTAGACAGCGCTCTCCACCACCATCCACAAAACACCAAATGAGGGAATACATTTTGGGAGAATGGTGTCCATCCCTCCAGTACAGTTCAGAGACTTGTAGAATCTATGACAAGGAGCATTGAAGCTGTTCTGGAGGCTCGTGGTGGACCAACACCTTACTAAGACACTTCATGCTTGTTTTTCCATTAATTTTTTAATTCATCGCTTGTTCATTCTCTAGGTTGCCTTCACAACAAAGATTTATCACCCAAACATAAACAGCAATGGTAGCATCTGTCTTGACATCTTAAGGTCACAGTGGTCACCTGCACTTACAATATCTAAAGGTAAAAAAACAACAAAAAAAAGGCAGTGATATAAAATATTTTTATCACAAAGTGTAGTGATATGCAAGTATATGGTGATTGATGTTTTTTTCTTTCTTTCCAGTTTTACTATCTATATGCTCTCTGCTCTGTGATCCAAATCCAGAGGACCCTCTTGTTCCAGAAATTGCTCACATCTACAAATCAGACAAAAAGAAGTTAGTATGAAAGCATTTAATTTTTCCATGTGAAAATTTAACAGGAAAGTAATTGTTTTAAATTGTATTTTTTCCCCCTCACCTCTAGGTACAACAGATTAGCTAGAGATTGGACTCAAAAGTATGCAATGTGAAGAACTGAAGTTTTGGCAGCAATGGAAATGATACAGATGCACATCTTGCTGGATACTTCCATACTACAAAGTACTGTTTAAACTTCATACTGACAACACTGTTTTTTTTTTTTTTACATTGGAAGCACTTTCTCTACCCAGACTTGAGAAGATTCATCCTTGAATTTTAGATTTTTTTCCTTTTATTATTTTTTGTCATTATTACATGGTCTGCAAAACAGACAAAGCTATATTTTGATTTTCCTATTTGTTTTTTTTTCTTAAAGATTTATATCGCATAATGTAGAACTGTACAGAATGTATTTTTATTTTACATTAAAATTACACAAACATGATGGGTCACTGTTCTATCAATGTACTCCGCTGAACTAAAGCGAGGAACTATATTATGTATGGCTGCCTGGCTAGCTGGCCGTCCCACCGTCCGGTCAAGAGAAAGGAAGGAGTTGATATACAGTGCATCTGGAAAGTATTCACACCCCTTCACTTTCCCCACATTTTATGTTACAGCCTTATTCCAAAATGGATTAAATTCCTTTTTTTTCTCATCAATCTACATACAATACCCCATAATGACACAGCGAAAAAGTTTTTGTAGAAATTTTTGCAAATTTATTAAAAAAAAAACTGAAATATTGCACGTACATAAGTATTCACACCCTTTACTCATTACTTGGTTGAGGCACCCTTGGAAGCGATTACAGCCTCAAGTCTTCTAGGGTATGAAGCTACAAGCCTGGCACACCTATATTTGGGGTATTTCTGCCATTCTTCTCTGCAGATCCTCTCGAGCTCTGTAAGTTTAGATGGGGAGCGTTGCTGCACAGCTATTTTCAGGTCTTTCCAGAGATGTTCAATGGGGTTCAAGTCTGGGCTCTGGCTGGGCCACTCAAGGACATTCACAGACTTGTCCCGAAGCCACTCCTTCGTTGTCTTGGCTGTGTGCTTAGGGTCGTTGTCGTGTTGAAAGGCAAACCTTCGCCCCAGTCTGAGGTCCTGAGCGCTCTGGAGCAGGTTTTCATCAAGGATCTCCCTGTACTTTGCTCCATTCATCTTTCCCTCGATCCTGACTAGTCTCCCAGTTCCTGCTACTGAAGAACATCCCCACAGATGCTGCCACCACCATTCTTCACTGTAGGGATGGTATTAGCAAGGTGATGAGAGGTGCCGGGTTTCCTCCAGACGTGACGTTTGGCATTCAGGCCAAAGAGTTCAATCTTGGTTTCATCAGACCAGAGAATCTTGTTTCTCAGGGTCTGAGAGTCCTTTAGGTGCTTTCTGGCAAACTCCAAGCAGGCTGTCATGTGCCTTTTACTGAGCAGAGGCTTCCGTCTGGCCACTACCATATAGGCCTGATTGGTGGAGTGCTGCAGAGATGGTTGTCCTTCTGGAAGGTTCTCCCATCTCCACAGAAGAACACTGGAGCTCTGCCAGAGTGACCATTGGGTTCTTGGCCACCTCCCTGACCAAGGCCCTTCTCCCCCGATTGTTCAGTTTGGCTGGGCGGCCAGCTCTAGGAAGAGTCCTGGTGGATCCAAACTTCTTCCATTTACGAATGATGGAGACCACTGTGGTCTTTGGGACCGTCAAAGCTGTAGAATTTTTTTTGTACCCTTCCGCAGATCTGTGCCTCGATACAATCCTGTCTCGGGGGTCCACAGACAATTCCTTTGACTTCATGGCTTGATTTCTGCTCTGACATCTACTGTCAACAGTGGGACTTTATATAGACAGGTGTGTGCCTTTCCAAATCATGTCCAATCAATTGAATTTACTACAGGTGGACTCCAATCAAGATGTAGAAACATCTCAAGGATGATCAGTGGAAACAGGATGAACCTGAGCTCAATTTTGAGTGTCATAACAAAGGGTGCGAATACTTATGTACGTGCAATATTTCAGTTTTTTATTTTTAATAAATTTGCAAAAATCTACTAAACCTTCTTCACTTTGTCATTATGGGGTATTGTGTGTAGATTGATGAGAAAAAAAGGAATTTAATCCATTTTGGAATAGGCTGTAACATAAAATGTGGGGAAAGTGAAGGGGTGTGAATACTTTACATATGCACTGTATATAAAAATTCCCTGCAGCTAGCTAAGATGACAAGCCGGTAGAGGATGTTATCATTGGGCCACAATCCTTAGTGATCATAGTGTTACAGAACTTACCGGTAAGTTACAGATAATGTGGATATCTCGTAAAGATGATGTGCTCTCCCATCGTGTTTTTTTTTATTGAACACATTACAGAACACCCAAGAACTTGTAGAGAATACATACATATGATACAATATTAATTTTATCAAAATAAAGAAAAAAATATGGGGGATTTATATAGAAATATACATGGATCAGCCAAAACATTAAAACTACTTACAGTTAAGTGAATAAAATTGATTATCTCGTTACAATGGCGCCTGTCAAGGGCTGGGATATATTAGGCAGCAAGTGAACAGCCAGTTCTTGAAGTTAATATGTTGGAAGGAAAAATGGGCAAGCGTAAGGAACTGGGCGACTAACAAGGGCCAAAATGTGATGGCTAGACCAGCGTTTCCCAACCTAGTCCACAAGGAACACCTATCCTGCAGCTAGGTAGCCCTTCTTTTACTTACTCAACCAATCATCTCACAGCACTTAATTATGCAAGGTGTGCAACAGCTGACATAATTCATTGCTGATTGGTTGAATAACTACAAACAGGTACCTATTCAGGGTTGCAAAGAAAATCTGCAGGATAGGTGTTCCTTGAGGACTTGGTTGGGAAACACTGGGCTAGACGACTGGGTCAGAGCATCTCCAAAACGGCAGGTCTTGTGGGGTGTTCCCAGTATGCAATGGTCAGTACCTACCAAAAGGTGGTCCAAGTAAGGACAGCCAGTGACAATGTCATGGCACCCAAGGCTCATTGATGCGGGTGGGGAGTAAAGGGAGGCCTGTGGTCCGATCCCACAGAAGAGCTACTGTAGCCCGAATTGGTGACAAAGTTAATGCTGGCTATGATAGACAGGTGTCAGAACACACAGTGCATTGCAGCTTGTTACATAGCTGCAGACCAGTCAGAGTGCCCATGATGACCTTTTCATGGCAACAGTATTCCCTGATGGCAGTGGCCTCTTTCACCAGGACAATGCATCCTGCCACACTGCACACATTGTTCAGGAATGGTTTGTGGAACATTGACAAAGAGTTCAAGGTGTTGGATTGACCTCCAAATTCTCCAGATCTCAATCCAATCGAGCCATCTGTGGGATGTGCTGGAAAAACAAGTCCAATCCACTGGAGGACCCAGCTCGCAATTTTCAGGACTTAAAGGATCTGCTGCTAACGTCTTGGTGCCAGATACCACAGGACCTCTTCAGAGGTCGTGTGGAGTCCATGCTTTGACGGGTCAGAGCTATTTTGGCAGCATGAGGGGGACCTACACAATATTAGGCAGGTGGTTTTAATGTTTTGGCTAATCGGTGTATTAATAAATCGTAATTTCTTAATCTCTAGGCGTAGATAAATAAATAAAAATGTAAAAAAAAAACAAGCGGCGCAAAGGACTTTAAAAATAAGGGCATACATCAAAACCATTTTACTAATTGAAATAACCAAACATGGGTATGCACATTTTATTTTACCACTGGTGGACTCATCCCCCCCCCCCGCCCCGTGCTCCCATGTTTGAAAAAAACACCTCTTGGATGCCCCTATTGTATGTAAAACACAATAAAATGCCCTCTAGGGTGGCCCAATGTGCAAGACAATGTGATATAGTGCCCCCTAGGGTGCCTTTCCAGTTGAGAAACTTGAAGTGTCTAGGGTGCCCTTCCAATGGAGAAAAAAAAGTTGGATTTACATAAAAAAAATTATGTACCTCGGCTGCACCGACTAAAGTGGTGTTTTCTAAAAATAAATTTTGTTTATGAGTCAATTTGTGTTTACTTATGAATCATGTCATATATACGAAATGCATTTTTGTAAATTGTACAACCCCCACCTCTCCCCTTTTTTCAGTGTAAGGTGCCCTTCCAGTGGAGAAAACATGATAAAGTGCCCTCTAGGGTACCCTTCCAGTGGAGAAAACATGATAAAGCGCCCTCTAGGGTGCCTTCCAGTGGAGAAAACTTGATAAAGTGCCCTCTAGGGGGCCTTCCAGTGGAGAAAACATGATAAAGTTCCCTCTAGGGTGCCTCCAGTGGAGAAAGCTTGATAAAGTGCCCTCTACGGTGCCCTTCCAATGAAAAAAAATTATAAAGTGCCCTCTAGGGTGCCGTTCCAGTGGAGAAACTTGATAAAGTGCCCTCTAGGGTGCCCTTCCAGTGGAGAAAACATGATAAAGTGCCCTCTAGGGCAGTGTTTCTCAACCGGGGTCCGCGGACCCCTAGTGGTCCGTGGTGTAATTGCAAGGGGTCCGTGAAAATAAAATATCTTTAAAAAAAAGATCCTATGACATTTATAGAAATAGGATTATTTTACTCAAATGTGACTGAGACCTTTATCTATCTAAACTATAAAGGGTAACAGGACTTTTTTCTCTAATTACATCTGTTTCACAGGTTTAATTTATTGTATTTTAATAAGAGATCTCGCTCCCGTTTGCATTGTTAAAAGTTACTGCATAAAAATTCTGTTGTTACATATATCTGAAAGTTACTGAATACATATTCTGTTTTGTTACATAGTATATCTGAAAGTTACTGCATAAGAATTCTGTTTTGTTAACTATATCTAAGTTACAACTGAAAGCTCTTATTTTTGCCCCAAAGAGTGAATAAATGCTATAATGCAATTTAAAATGCAGTTTCTACTGTTTCTATCAAATTGCAACCCCCCTCCCCCAAGATCAGGTGGATGGGTCCTCGGGGTAGATCAAAAATACGCAGGGGGTCCAGGACCCCAAAAAGGTTGAGAACCACTGCTCTAGGGTGCCCTTCCAGTGAAGAAGAAAACTTGATAAAGTGCCCTCTAGGGTGCCCTCCCAGTGGAGAAAACTTGATAAAGTGCCCTCTAGGGTGCCCTCCCAGTGGAGAAAGCTTGATAAAGTGCCCACTAGGGTGCCCTTCCAGTGGACAAAACGTGGACTTTCTGCGCGCTGGTGTCCCATCGCATACAGCTGGAGCCTCCGAAGGAGGGGGGGTAATGTAACGATCCAGACTCAGACATGTGGCATGCCGAGCTCCCAGTGAATGGCCATAATGTAAAGTTTAAAACTGATACTGGTGCAGAGATTATGGCGATGTCTCAGAATACTCACCAGAGCTCGTCACAGCGCCCCCAGCTGGAGGCTGCGGGAACTGACGTTTGTAGTCCGGGTGGTAGAATTGATTGCGTGGGAAAATTTCTAGCCACAAGTGAGCGCAAGAGACAACGGTACACATTCTTGATCAATGTAATTAAGGGGCCTTATGCAAACAACTTTCTGAGCAGAACTGTAGCATGCAAGATAGTTTTAGTCCTGAGAGTTGATGAGATCGACACAGACGTGTTTGGTGACATAGGGCTACTGAACTGTGAACCTGTTAAGATAGAACTGAAGTCGGTTGCAAAACCCTTTAGCTTAGCCACTCCACGCAGAGGGCCCTTTCCCATCCTACCTAAAGTGGAGGAAGAACTGAAATGCACGCAGTCACTGGGAATTATCGGAGAGGTCATGGAGCCCACTGTGTGCACCAGAGGAGGTTTCTATAAGACAACAGGTGAAGCAGTGCTTCACCAAAAAACAAACAAAAAACATAACACACGTACCACATAAAACATCTTTTTTAGATGGTAGCATTTCATTAGAATGACTATTTCCTCTGTGAATAAAACAAAAAAGTGTCACTGCTTAAAAAAAAGTGTCGTGGGTATTGTACAACACAGCGTCCACGTCAGGTGACACAGGGGAGTGTTCTGCTTCACTAACCCAGTGTAAGTGAATGTAAACTGAAAAAGTACCTTACACGTTGTTGATTGGACAGTTATGGTTTATGACGCGTTTTAATGCTCACCCAGCCGAGTCTTTCTTCGACCTGAAAATGATTGACACCAGTCTAACCAATCAGAGGACACCACTTAGCCTTTCCGGTCCTTGATCATACCTTTTGGTATTCGAAGCGCGGTGAAAGATAAGATAAGAAAGATAAGAAAAAGAGATTAGCCTAAGATAAATTAGTGATTACTATTGGTCTTTAGGTCGTGATGTCACAATACCTCTGATCCTTGGAAGATGGCGCCCGGCGTCGCGTTGCCCTTGGAAACGACCCAAGACTGATTACCTTTACTATTAGTCTAAGTCAAAACACTTGTGACTCTTGCACGGTAGGTTAGAAAACGTTATCCCCTTCTTGTTAATCCTACAAGTGACAAACTGGAAGTAACAATAGCTTCTGTGTATGCTGTGGTTTTGCAGAGGAACCAAACAACACTCACAGAAGGTGCACCCTCTGTGTATGCAAACAGTGGTGGGGAATGAATGCTTCTTATTCTTATTCACTAAAACGATATGTAAGCTGGAAATCACAACTTGGACCCTCACAAAAACATTTAAATGCAAAAGAAAAAAAGAGGGGCATGCCTCTGCTCATCAAGTCTACTTTTTCCATAGAATCTTTTTTGCTGCTCTTGACCGATTCAAGCAGTCTTTTGTCCTTTTGTGCAGCCAGAGAAAAGTCCTTACATGACAAGTCACAGTTCACAGATATTTGAAGTTCATTTTTGATCAGCTCTGTGCCGCATCTGTTTCTTGAGTCAGGCCATTTAATGGTCATCAGAGAGAAAGTCCTCTCTACTAAGGCATTTGAGCCTGGCACACTGAGGACAAATCACCTCCATGGCCAACTGAAAATTCCCCATGACATAAAGTACAGAAGGCTTTCATTGAGTTACCGCTGACGGGCTTAACCCACGTCTTTTTAACTTCCCACTGCTTATTGTAGCTGCACAGTCTTTTCTTTTTTGCATGTTTATCCATATTTGCCTGTTAATCCCTATCTCCACATGCCAAACTGACTGAATGGGACCGCACGTTGCCGGAACTTCTTCTGTTTTTGAAGGAATTGGCGCATTTACCGTACAACTGATGCGCGTGAGGGGGGCTGTGATTGGATGATGACAGGTGAGCGTTCTCACCCGTCGTGATCAGCACTGCTGCTACTGCTGTTGTGTCAGATTTGATGCAACTGTGAGAGTGCCCTCTCGTGGTTAGACTAGAGTAGCAGTCAATAAACGCGACAAGGGAGGTCCCGTGTGGGACAAATCAATTTGGCCCAATATAAGGGACATCCCGGCTAATAGTTGGCAACCCTGGATGAATGCTACGTTCTGACTAGTAAACAAACCTATCTAGTTGTTGTTTCACAATTAATCCATATTGCTAAGAAAGGCTAAAGTTAAACGTTATTGTGACATTTGTATTTATTCCACTATAAATTAGATTACCGCATAAATTAGTTATTTGCTGGCATAATTCTGTCTATAACATTATGTATGGAATCAGAACGGAGTAATACTACTTTGGTGTTACTTTAAGAGTAATTTTATTGAGTGTAGGTAACTGATGGATAATCAGTAGTGTTATGATTGCATAGAACATGTAACCCGAGTGTTCTCTGTGGATCTTGCATGTTTGTTTCCTGTAGACCACGCACTCACCCACTTGTACACCAGCCAATAAACCGGTAAAGGGAAGTTCTGTCTCCTCTGTGTTTGATCAACATACCTTAGCAACGGCTATCGCACCTGAACCACATAGACTCACCTACAAACTGGTCCTTTGAGCCGGATAGAGTCGTTGCCATGGCAACCCCCAGACGCGATCCTGGCAGAACAACTCCCAGTCCTTGCTCCCGCAGAACAACCTACAGACCTGCTCACCTCCAAGATTAAGTTGTTGATTACGGAGATGAGGGACAGCAACCAGCAACACCTTCCCCCCGACGTGATGCAAGCCGGTCAAGCAGCTTTGCATCCTTGTTGCAGAGCCCAGGTCCATCAAGCCCATCTACCAGCCTTATGCAGCAGATTGTAGAGATGGCTAAACAGCAAAGTGAAACGGCAAGATGTCAGAGCGAAACGGCTAAGTGTCGGACAGAGCTCCTAGAACAAGTCTTGCTAAGAACCACTCCCCCGATCTCAGCCCATTCCTCGAGAGCAGGATCATGACAAAAGTCACCTTGGGCTCACCCCCAAAAGCCAGTGAGGAGAGTGCAGCCAGCCCCCGAGGAATGCCGTCCTTATCAAAGGCTCAAGGATACCGAGGTCCCAGATCAGAGCTGTTCCCCCCCAGACACACAAAAGCTGCCTGGTCCCCAGCTAAACCCTCAGGTGAGTAGGCAGCCGTATCCATCACCACCTCCACTTAGCCATGCAACATCCCTCAGCATGCACCCCCTTGATCTGTAGCAGAATACCACACCAGACATCCACCATCCTGCCAACTTCATGCCACTGCAACCCTTTCCACTAATTCCTGAAGAGCATCAACAGTTACATACCTTACAACACTCTGACCTCCAAGCCCAACCACAGGCTTACATTAAGCAAGTGCTATCAGCCCCTCCGGGCCAACTTTATGGCCCAACCCTTCATCACTCTGTACCTACTAAACAAGATCCAGCTACTGACGGCCATGTTCCCCCTCCGGTTGCATGGTCCCAGCTCAGGCCAGATGCCTTATGGTATGTTCCTTCCTATCCACTCCACAGTGTTGAAGGGCCAACATTCCTAGATTTCACCAAAGAAGACTGAGCACAGTACGTAGAGCTTTGCCTGTGATTCAGTAATCTCCTACACCAGAGCCACTCTGAACAATATAAGTATGCTCTACTGTTGAAGCATGTAAAGACCCCAAATGCTCACTGGCTTGTCCTTGCCCATGCTGAGTCCTCCACCCCTTATATCAATGCATTGCATTGGTATAAATTGAGACCTTGGAGAACTTGCCCCCCATTTGTGCAGGAGACGAGCGGGCCTTGGATGGCTTCTCACAGGCCATTATAGGCATGCTAAAATCCCTAAAGGAAGATGGTGTGGAAGAGCTGCACAGTGGATCACATGTGAAACGTCTACTGAATAGACTACCCCGCTCACAGCAGCAGAGATTCAGGAGACACCAAATCAGGAAGAACCCCAAACAGGTCAAGTCAATGTGGGTGAATCAAAAAAAGTGAGTGAATGTTTTAGCTGTTTTGGTGCTTATGTGTAATCATTTCACCACGCCAGCCGATCATTCTAGAGGCAGCTCGTTAAGTTTGTCTTGGGTGACTGTTATGTTCTTACTGTTAAACAAACCTATCTAGTTGCTATGTTTCACAATTAATCCATATTGCCAAGAAAGGCTAAACATAAATGTTATTGGGACATTTGTACTTATTCCCCTATAACTTAAATGACTGCCTAAATTAGTTATTTGCTGGGATAATTGTTTCTATAACATTATGTATGGACTCAGAACGGAGTACTTTGTGTTACTTTAAGAGTATTTTATTGAGTGTAGGTAATTGATGTATAATCATTATGATTTCATAGAACATGCAACCTGATTGTTCTCTGTGGATCTTGTATATGTGTTCCTGTAGACCACACACTCACCCACTCTTATACCTGCCAATACACTGGTAAAGGGAAGTTCTTCCTCCTCTGTGTTTGATCAACACACCTTGACGACGGCTATCACACCTGAACCATTTAGTCTCACCTACATTGTTGGTAATACGGTCAGGAATGGGAAGCGGTAGAACAGTAGCTTGATCTTACCACAAGGGGGAGCCGGTGTAAGCGAAAGATACGACAGTCATTGTTGTGGGCAAAGCAACGGGTAAGAAGAGGGTTTCTGGAAGGCACGTGTGTGACCTAATAGTCAGTCACGTGTGTAGGACCGAACAGCGTGCAGCAGCAACCATGCAACTACCTAGAGTCAGGTATGAACGCTGGGAATCCTGCTAAAACGCCCCACACCACCGCCAACCGGTGTGGGAACTGGGGCAGAAACAAAAGCGGGTTTTCCACGACTGTTGAGATTAAAAAGACGGATAAAATCGCCTTTTGTCTGCTGACGGGCAGGTCTATAGGGGTCATTCCAGGGTTCAGGGATACAAATGTTATTCGTCCGTCGCAGCGTCGAGGACCATCTAGTCATCCTGTGATGGACGACAGATGACTTGTGCGATGATTAAAGCGAGGAAGAGTTGCGCATCATCAACCCCACTCTCTCGTCCGAGACCAACTACTGCCAGTGGCAAGACTAGCGAAACGACTGGCAATGGAGACGGATGCAGATTTTTCCTCGGGGTTTCTTCCCGAACCTACAGAACCTATATATATGTCGGTGTAAAACATTTTAATTGTATTACATTTTCTTCAAAACCCAAGAAGTGTATCGCTTCCAGTAAAAGAAAAGGTTGTTCAACGGTATCAAACCCCTAATAGAAAAAAAAGAAATAACACAAACTGTCGGTATCAATTAAATCGATAATCAATCATATCAAATATCAGCCTGATATGACTATGTATACTTCTACTCTTTAAAAAGGCCGACTGACATTCATCGACTATATGCGTTAAACCCTCATTTAATTCTCCCATTGTGGCGGACACGTATTGGGGACAGAATTCAACCCAGGAACTAAGGGTTAAGTCATGGTTGCCCTGGCAGGTTAACGCAGGGTTAAGTTATGGTTGTCCAGCCAGTTTTCTGGTTATTCTTGCCACCTCCGCTCAGTCGAGCTGTGGTTTGGTTGTCTCTCTGATTTACCGTGGATTAAAGAAAGTTGCCTACACGGCTAAAGTGTGAACCTACGGTCTTCTCCGTTCCTTCGGCTCTACACTGGTGACCCCGACGTCGGTTTTCGGATAAGTTTTCTGAAACCACACACATTATGGCTACGAACGCCGTTGCAATTAAACTGCCGGAGTTTTGGGAGTCTTCCGCGGCTACATGGTTCGCGCAGGCTGAGGCACAGTTCGCGCTCAGAGACATAACAGCAGACGAGACCAGGTACTACTACGTAGTGGCAGCGCTGGGGGGCGCTACGGCTTCCAGGATAAGCGGTTTCATAACCAACCCACCGGCCGATGGTAAATACGCCGCACTTAAACATCTCCTCCTTGAAACTTTTGAACTGTCAACAACGGAGAGAGCACGTCGCCTCTTCGCAATTCAGGGCTTGGGAGATGGCAAACCATCGGAGCTAATGAGCAGGATGTTAAACCTACTGGGTCAAGAAAAGCCATGTTTCCTGTTTATGGAGCTGTTTCTGCGCAACATGCCGCCCCACGTCCAGACTGCGCTCGCTAACTCCACCATCACTGATCCCCGTGAGCTGGCAAAGGAGGCTGACCGATTCTTCGTCGCTACACAACGTTCCTCCCATGCCGGGGTGCTGGCTCCTACCTTCACTGGCCCCCCGCCGACATCGCGGGCGTGGCCCGACGGTGGCGCCACAGCATCAGACCGCTACAAGCCCTCTGGACTCTGTATGTACCACGCTCGATTTGGTGCGAAAGCTAAACGGTGCCGTTCCCCCTGCAACTACAGGCCGACGGGAAACGAGAGGGCCAACACTCAGTAGTGGCCACGAGTGTTGGCGATGTGAGCAGGCTACTCTTCATCCTCGACACCATCTCCGGTCGGCGATTTCTTTGTGACACGGGCGCACAGAGAAGCGTGCTCCCTGCTACTGACGTCGACATCATGGGCGGGGAGCGGGGCCCCCAGTTGGCGACGGCTGACGGCAGCCCTATCCACACCTACGGCGTGCGGTCTGTAGAACTGTGTTTTGGTGGACAGCGTTTCACGTGGGAGTTCGTCATGGCCAATGTAACGCTTCCCCTCCTCGGAGCTGATTTTTTGTGCGCTTACGGTTTGCTAGTGGACATTCAGAACAGCCGTCTGGTCGATGCCTTAACCTTCTCCTCCTTCGCATGTACGCGGAGGGAAGCGGCCTATGCAGGTCTAGCCAACTCTCTCTCAGAGGCAGACAAGTTCAACCGCCTCCTCGCTGAGTTCCCTGACCTCACCCAGCCTACCTTCTCTGCACCCATCGCTAAGCATGGGGTGGAGAATCACATTGCTACGAAGGGGCCCCCGGTCTACGCCAGAGCCAGGCGTCTCGACCCCGCCAAACTCGCCATTGCCAAGTCTGAGTTCGAGCACCTGGAACGCATGGGGATCATCCGCCGCTCTGACAGCCCGTGGGCGTCCCCACTCCACATCGTCGCTAAGCCTGATGGAGGTTGGCGCCCATGCGGGGACTACCGCCGACTAAATGACTCCACCACGCCCGACCGCTATCCTGTCCCGCATATCCAGGACTTTTCTGCAAACCTGTCTGGCAAATGCGTCTTCTCAAAAGTCGACCTGGTCCGTGGTTATCATCAAGTTCCCGTGCACCCCTCAGACATCCCCAAGACAGCGGTGACTACCCCATTCGGCCTATTTGAATTCCTACGAATGCCATTTGGACTCAAAAACGCGGCCCAGTCCTTTCAGCGGCTGATGGATTCAGTGCTCCGTGGCCTTCCTTTCATCTTCGTCTATTTGGACGACATACTCATCGCCAGCGCCTCCGAGGAAGAACACCTGTCCCATCTTCATGCCCTCTTCACACGCCTCAGCCAGCATGGGCTGATCGTCAACCCGGCGAAGTGCCGGTTCGGGCTGACAGCCATTGATTTCCTCGGGCACCGCATCACTGGGGACGGGGCAGTCCCCCTGCCCTCAAAGGTGGAAGCGGTGGCGGCCTTTCCGCGCCCCCAAACAGCTCGTACGCTCAGGGAGTTCATCGGGATGGTGACATTCTACCACCGCTTCATTCCCCGAGCCGCCTTTATCATCCGGCCACTGTACGAGGCGCTGAAAGGCATGTCCCCCAACCAGGCGGTCGACTGGACAGCAGAGCGGGACCGTGCGTTCACCGAGACTAAAGCTGCGCTCTCCCAGGCTACCCTGCTAGCGCATCCTTCACCTACAGCGCCTATTTCCATAACCACGGATGCATCGGACTATGCTGTTGGTGCGGTTCACGAACAGTGGGTGGGGGGGGCTTGGCAGCCTTTGGCCTTTTTCAGTCGCCAGCTTACACCCCGAGAGCGCAAGTATAGTACTTTTGACAGGGAACTCCTCGGTCTCTGGCTCGCCGTCCGGCATTTCCGTTTCCTGCTAGAGGGCCGCGAGTTTACTGCGTACGTGGACCACAAGCCCCTCACGTTTGCCATGTCCAAGACGGCCGAGCCATGGTCCGCTCGCCAGCAGCGACAACTCTCCTACATTTCGGAATTCACTACCGACATCCAGCACGTCGCTGGTAAGTCTAACCAGGTAGCTGACTGCCTCTCTAGGGCAGTGATTGGAGCGGTCCACCTAGGCCTTGACTATGCACAGATGGCTGCTGACCAGGCCACGGACCCGAGCATCCTCCGTCTCCGGGCCTCCGACACGGGGCTCCACCTGCAGGGCGTTCCTTTCAGCGACACAGGTGTCACCCTCCTGTGTGACGTCTCCACAGGACAGCCAAGGCCCATCGTCCCGCACAGCTGGAGACGCCCCGTATTTGAAGCTGTGCACGGCCTCTCTCATCCAGGCGGTAAGCCATCCGTGCGCCTGACCTCTGCTAAGTTTGTGTGGGAGGGACTTAAGAGAGACGTGAAAGCGTGGGCCGACTCGTGTGTTGCCTGTCAGCGGGCTAAGATACACCGCCACATTAAGGCGCCCCTGGAACGCTTCGCAGTGCCGGAGAGACGATTTGACCATGTCCACGTCGACCTGGTTGGTCCCCTACCCCCCTCCCATGGGTTCACCTACCTCTTCACTGTGGTGGACAGGACTACGCGCTGGCCTGAAGCTGTTCCCCTGGCATCCACAACGTCTGCTGATGTGGCCCGGGCTTTTATTGGGTCGTGGGTCTCACGTTTCGGTACGCCTTCCGACCTTTCATCTGACCGCGGGCCACAGTTTACCTCAGAGCTATGGAATGCTGTGGGTGAGGCCCTGGGCGTCAAGCTTCATCGCACTACCGCCTACCACCCTCAGGCCAACGGCCTATGTGAGCGCTTCCACCGGTCCATGAAGGCTGCGCTTCGGGCTACTCTCAAGGACTGCAACTGGGTCGACAAGCTCCCATGGGTCATGCTGGGCCTGCGGACCGCCCCGAAGGAAGACCTACAAGCCTCCTCTGCGGAGCTGGTGTACGGCACGCCGCTGCGAGTCCCAGGCGATTTCATGCCCAATGCAACGCGTCCCTGGTCAGCTGTGGACCAACGAGCCTCCTTGCTGGACGGGGTCAGAGCTTTCACACCCGTCCCTACCGCCCAACACGGCGCTCCGGTGTCCCAGGTGCCCCCAGGTCTGCAGTCAGCGGACTACGTGTTCATCCGTCACGACGCACACCGCCCCCCTCTGCAACCCCCTTATGACGGCCCCTTCCGCGTCCTGGAACGGGGAACTAAGCACCTGGTGGTGGATTTTGGGGGCACGGCCGAGCATGTTTCAGTGGACCGAGTTAAACCCGCACACCTGGACTTGACGCAGCCGTTGGAGTTAGCCCAACCTCCTCGTCGCGGTCGTCCCCCGGCTCCGCCTCCTCCCCCCGTGGAGGCCCGAGCTGCCTCTTCTGCTCCTCAGGCCGACCTCCACAGGCCCGCGTCAATGCCTCCCAGAGACACTCCGGCCCCTGTTATCCGGAGCCGCCGCGGACGGCCTGCCTGACTTCGATTACTAGGGCGAATTCTGGGGGGGCTCATGTGGTGGACACGTATTGGGGACAGAATTCAACCCAGGAACTAAGGGTTAAGTCATGGTTGCCCTGGCAGGTTAACGCAGGGTTAAGTTATGGTTGTCCAGCCAGTTTTCTGGTTATTCTTGCCACCTCCGCTCAGTCGAGCTGTGGTTTGGTTGTCTCTCTGATTTACCGTGGATTAAAGAAAGTTGCCTATACGGCTAAAGTGTGAACCTACGGTCTTCTCCGTCCCTTGGGCTCTACACCATCCCCTTTCTCTCTAGGGCCCAACAAGATTAGACAACGTCTCCATTTATGACCACTAGATGGCAGTCTTTACCTGTTCACTCATGCTGATGCTGACGCTTCAATGTGAATACAAGCACAGCCCTTCCTTCCACTGTTCTCCCAGCTCGATTCGGTTTCTCCTACCCAAGACCGAGAACTGAATTACTGAACTACGAACTCTCGTCAGAATGAAGTTTTTATCGCAGTAAAAGCTTTTCTGTGCAAGGATGAAAAAAATACCCTCAATTATGATAATCATTATTTCTATGGCATTTTCCAAAAACAAGGTTGCCAAGAGGGTCACAAATACATTAAAATGAAGAAATAATACAGCAACGGAGACTGTAGCGTAAAGGCCAACTAAATGAAAGAAAACAGCTGTTCTATGTGGCAAAGCAACGGAAGAATTTAAAAAAAAAAAACTTTCTAAATATGTTCTTTAAGAAGTGTTTTAGATGGTGATACTGATTTTGCAAGCCTAATCTCCCCCAGGTGCACAAACCCCATTCATGAGGCAACCCAATATGTTTAAAAGGTGATGCTGGCTGGGTTCA
Organism: Lampris incognitus; assembly: GCF_029633865.1. Lineage (NCBI taxonomy): Eukaryota > Metazoa > Chordata > Actinopteri > Lampriformes > Lampridae > Lampris > Lampris incognitus. The sequence continues at coordinate 19,379,063 of NC_079223.1, forward strand.
TGGCGTGAGCGTTTAAACGTTATATCCTATATATGCGTGTTTGTGTTTGCTTCGTTGCAGCTTTTTCTTCTTCTTTCCTGTTTGGCGTCCTATTTCACACACTCGGGATGCATGTGGTTTCCTCAATCAATCAATCAATCAATCAATCAATCAATCAATCAATCAATCAATCAATCAATGAAATGGTCACTCTGGAGGGGGGGCTGCAAAAGTGCCGTATGGATTCGAAGCAAATCCACTGAATTTATCTCGGTTGCATCCTCGAAACCCAGGGGGAGGTAGATGCTCAGAAAAACTTGATTTTGGGAGGAGTCCCGCTTTTTCTTTCTTTCTCTCTTTTTTTTTTTGACGCTGACACACGAGAGACTCGTGAGGAGTTTGGTCGGGAGGCTTATATGAAGACTGGACTCAGCGGTGAACCCTTGCGTTGAGTGGAACCGGTCCCGTTTTCCAGTACAACTCGATGGGGCATAAAAAAACAAAACCAAAAAACAGACCAAAAAGCAACAAAGGCGCTTGAAGCAAACCGTCAAGAGGAAAAAGAGACAAGAAGAAGAAGAAGAAGAAGAAGAAGAAGAAGTCTTGCTTGGTGCTGCAATGAACCTGAGTTACACCGCGAAGTAACGGGAGTTGAGAGCTTTAGCGCGCCCAGCTTTACTGGAGGTTTTACCCCCTCAACGCCTTTTTAAAACGCGGTGGCCGCCGGACGTGTCGTGCCGCGGCGCCATGGCTGCCCAGTGCGACTCCCTGGGATATTTGCAGCAGTCGGACCAGGGCTCCAACAGTGAACGCAGCACCGACTCTCCGGTGCCCGGATCCGAGGAGGACTTGAACGGACCGCATCCGCTGCCAGACCCGGAATGGACGGAGGAGAGGTTCCGAGTGGATCGTAAGAAACTGGAAGTCATGTTATTAGGTAAAATAATACGGGGGGGGGGGTGTATCCCCATTTAAAGTTACTCCTTCTTTTCTTTTTTAAGCGATGAGGCTGAATTATGCATTTCTTAAAAAGACGGAAAACGCGACACTGATAAAGCGATACTGGTAGTTTTGAGAAGTTCAGCTCCATCCAGTTTCTACTTCGCGTACAGGCCCGCAGTGCAGGCTATTACGGAGACAAAAACAAAACGGACCTGCTTTTATCGTTGCCATGTAAACCGATGCGACCGTGATGTGAAACTTGAAATCGATTTGTTTGCTACTCCGGGGCTCTTAATCATCGGTGGAGTCCAAAACCTTACTTTTGGTCATTGGTCTGGATCAATAACCTTAATTAATCCGCGTCAATTAGACTTCATCGTTCGGTTCGTTAGTGTTGGCTTATCACGTTTTGGTCGGAGAGAGAGAGAGACGTAGTAAGTAACGGCTGCACCAGATTAAACCCCGGTACCCTGTAGGCCTGCGAATGTCAGTCTGCCTATGAAAAGAGGCTTGGGGAGGTCTCAGACACGAGATGTGTGGTGCTGGACCAGCATGGCTGCGGTGCAGTAACACGAGCGACCGAAAGAAGTCGCTCCCCGAGGGCTCCCCGAAATGGGACAGTTGGTCCCAACATCTAGTATTGCTACATCCAAGCAGTCAGCGTGCAGACAGACCCAAGCTGTATTCTGCCAAAGCGCTGATGCAACACCAACTGCTAATACGCCTTTAAGGGGGGAATAATTGACATCAGTCAGTGGTTAAAAACACTTTGACTCCATTAAGTGGTCCAAGCGGCACGCTCCTAACAAACGTGCATTACGACACAGTGATGCTTCTTTCGTTTAACAGATCTGATATCCATTGCACAGCCTCTGATCCATCCGGGGAGTTGTTGAATCCGTAAGTGCGAGTCACTGAAACAAACCCATCGCTTTCATTGCAGTCCGTGTTGTGTGTAAAGTAGGTGGCGTTACTGCTGCACAGTCTGTTTTTGTTCTGGAGGCAGCGGTGAAACCGCTTGACTCACTGATACGTTCTCCTCCGTCCTCCATGTGAAGGCAAACGGTCAAATGACTGACGTTGGCCTTGTAAAAAGACAAGCCGGGCGGGTCCAAAGAGGTCCCTTGAAACTTATATATTGACGTCATTTATCAGATATTCCAAACCACAAACATATGGAAGATTATGTTAAGCAAGAAGGCTGGGCCCTATCAATTTCGCAATATAGTAAATCGCCATCAGCTATGCATCAAATAGCAAAGCGGTGCAAGAGCGTTTGAGTTGCCTCCTTTCAGTATCGCCTTAAATTTGTTGGCCCAAAGTTTCCATCATTGTCCGCTCCATCAGGGAGCCCTTTTTTTTTCTTCTTCAAGGGACTACATTTTATGACTGTAATTTACTCAAAAGGTTTTTCCGCTTTGTGTATGTGTAAGCCGAGGTAATCCTCAGAAACGAGTGGGCGCTTTATGTACTCATTCGTGGGTACTTTAGTGAAGTCTGGTTGGTAATTAAAACTAATCAGGAGAGTTGTGTTTTCGTTTGTTTTTTTTAATGTATTTATCCTTTTCAAGAGAACTCCAGAAAAGCAGCTGGCTCTAAAATAAAGTATTATCCCATTAACACATACGCAGACACACACGCACACACACACATAACACGGACACACACGCACAGTTCCCTTTGGACTTGTCCTGTTGGTGGGCCCATTGCTGCAGCTCCACTCGGTACATTCCTTAAAGCTCCATGTCATCTCTGCCTCTTCCAGGAAAACAACTTAACCAGAGACCAGCCCTAAAAACCAAGTCTCCCGGACATACCATGTGCCACGTCACTCGGTGTGCCTGAGGAGTGTGTTTGTATGTATGTATTTTGTGTGCGTGTGTGCGTGTGTGCGTGTGTGTGTGTGTGTGTGTGTGTGTGTGTGTGTGTGTGTGTGTGTGTGTGTGTGTGCATGTGCTATTTTCTGTCTGGTGAAATCTGCTGAATAGTTTTAGTACAGTTCCAGCTTTTTTTTCGTAGAGCTTCTGCAGAGCTTTTTTGCCGATGGTTTCCTCCTGAACTCACGGCCGACGTTCACGTTGACATTTCAGCCGGATTGTGGAATACTGTTGCTCCACTGCCCCCTTGTCTCTTCGGTCAGTCCGATGTTCAGGGTGAGAGACCACAGAATCGCAACCGTGAAGCTGCCGCCACCTTTGACCTCTAGCCTCCAAGATGTGACGGCATAGATTGTGTGATGCTTGGCGTGTGTTTTTTACATTTGCAACAGGGCGGTTCATAATGACCACCAACCCAACTGGCTTTTTTCCCCCCCTACATTCATCTGGGTGGCGAGTCTTACGAAAGTTTTGACTTTCGAGGTTTTAATTTCCTCATCTCATCTTTTCTCTTTTCACCATTGGTGTACATCCAGATCCTTCCGTATGTTCTCGCTGGTGTTCGTGAGTTGCCATCGCTGCTGCATAACATCTGGCCGTGTTTTGATTGGATAAGACGACGATTTTGACATGGGACTTTTTGTACCGGAGACTAGCGCTTTGCCTATAATATCATTTTATGTGAACTTCGGTATATTTATACTCAGTGTTTTATTGTCCGTGACAGTATCTCTGGCCTTCTCTTTGTGGAAAATTGAGCGCTTTGCCTTCGGCAAAAGGCCACGAGTGGTGTCATATTGAAATCACTTCAAAAACAACAAGGCTACAACAACTACATGCCACACCTGCCGTTTCCCCAAGTTCAGGTAGTGTCTGCGCCATAGCCGTCATTTTGAAGTTGAAGAGTAAGCCATGGTGCCAGATATGATGTTAACGGTTTACAAATGTGAAAAAAAAACTGACTTAAACCTCATTAACTTGTCATTGGAAAGTCTTAAAGGTCTTTGCTTTTACAAGATTGGAAGTTCTTTGGCAGTCCACATGTTATAACCACGGCTTTTTTGCTTCATTCAGTAACGCATCTTTAAGGAAATTTTGATGAAGTGTTGTGGCAGATTTTCGATGAGAACTTGTCTGAACCACTCTTCTGTGTAATATGGGTCACACCGGTCTGCCCTGAATATATATATATATATATATATATATATATATATATATATATATATATATATATATATAAATAATGTTACCCCCTCCTTTTCTCCTCAATTGTGCCCATCCAATTACCCCACTCTTCCAAGCCGTCCCAGTCTCTGCTCCAGCCCCTTTGCCGATCCGGGGAGGGTTGCAGACTATCACGTGCCTCCTCTCATACACGTGGAGTCGCCAGCCGCTTCTTTTCACCTGACAGTGAGGCATTTAGCCAGGGGGACGTAGCGTGTGGAAGGATTACTCTAGTACCCCCAGTTCCCCCTCCCCCCTGAACAAGCACCCCGACCGACCAGAGGAGGTGCTAGTGCAGCGACCAGGACTCACACCCACATCTGGCTTCTCACCCGCAGACACAGCCAATTGTGTCTGTAGGTACGCCCGACCAAGCCGGCGGTAACACAGGGATTTGAACTGGCGATCCCCGTGTTGGTAGGCAATGGAATAGCTACCCGGACGCCCTTGATAACAACTTTTTATGTGGATGTTACTGCCACCAAACATCAATTATACTATGCATATACCCTGTCTGTGCAACGGGAGTCTTGATTTTGTTTTTATTCATATTTTTGTTTCAGTTGGAGAGCTGCATGTCCTGTATACCGAGAAGCGTGGGTAACCGAGTGATGAGATGAATCGGAAAAGACGGGGTGTAAAGTTTGCAAATGACAAAATTACCCAGAAGCACTATTGTGACCATTAGAGCTGTCATGAGTAACTTCTCAGGACCCCATCAGAGGGATGTCCAACATTAGTTCTTGTTTGAATTGGCTCTGTTTTTTCCAGTTCTGGCACTCTGCATTGAAGGGAAATGGAAATTATTAACTGTTTAGCAGTTATAGATTTACAATTCCTCTCATTGGTAGAGGCATAGATTACTCGGTTTGTGTTAAGTGACAACAAAATCTTGCAGCCCTGTCAGCCCTTGAGGGCTGTTTAATGTAATACCACTGGCACTCGAGACTAGAATTCCTCGTCCTATGACTGGGAGACCTTGGCATAGGCAAGAAAGCTTGAAGGAGAGTTTTATGTGTACAGAAAACTATAAAACTACCTTTTTTGCATTCATTATGATGTTGAGAGACAGGGGCAAGTGTGGGAAAGCGGTAACATTTTCTCCGAGCTCATTGTCCGAATTGCGTGTTTGGTGTGTTTGTGCAATGAGGCATTTCACATGATTTGATCTATCGGGATGATTTAGAGCCACTAGCGCTTTAGTTACGGTATTCTGTTCACAGGATAATTGTCTGTATAGCATCCTGATGGACCACTGTTAACACACGTCTTAGCAACATGTTTGCTGACTAACTGCTGAAAGCACCCACAATTAGGCCACGTGAATATTTTTGTTCCTCATTGAACTAATTTGTTTTCCTGCTACTAAACCGCAGGCTATTTTTGGGTAGCTTTTGCTTCTTTCTTTTCTTTTGTTTTTTTTTAAGAATGAAGCAAGCAAGCTGTAGCTAAGCACAAAGGGTTGAGGTAATCTAAATGCATTCAGTATGGATTGGCATGATTACATTTACACATCATAAACGCCCAGCCTCATGTTTTGCCAGATTTAGATCCGTCACATTTTGAGACCGCTGTATAAACACTGAAGTCATGTTGTCTGGAAGCAAAAAGATGAATGAACATTACCCTCGCAGTTATTTATGACGAATTCGGCATTTTTCCTCCTTTCAGATATGCAATCGATGTGGGACTTCCTTTTTTGGGTTTTGATCCTGTCAGTCTGTGTTTTGATATTGTAGAAGAATTTAACCTGGTTCTACACAGCTACCATGATACTTTGTTTTGGAGGCCATCTAAAATATCTCTGGGGTGGGGGGCAACGCCTCAACTGAAAATGTGGTTATAATGTGTTTCCAATGATTCCTCTTTCAATAACTGCGCTACCTTAATAGGAACAGAATTATCTGTGTGTGTGTGTGTGTGTGTGTGTGTGTGTGTGTGCATGCGCGTTTGTGGATCCCCATCCTCCTCTTCCTCCTGGGTGCTGAGTAAGACCCTCAGACAGGAAGTGAGCGTCTTGTGGGGAATGTGCTGCAGGCTGCCTCTTACGTTCTGGTTCTCCCCCATTTTTCTGCTCCCTCTTGAGCGGCAGAACACTGCTCTGTTGTTCCAGTCTCCAGCAGATCCTCTGCGCCAGAGTTTTCCCCCGTTCCTCATCCTCGCACTACAAAGCCATCCCAGCGTCAGGGACCTCTTTTCCAACTGGACTTATTTTAAGCATGAAGCTTTTTTGTCATCTTTAATAAATCTAGATAAACTGTCCCATCAAGATAAATGAAGAACCGTTTAGCCGATCAAAATATCCGCAGCCGTAATTTTCCTTTTTGGCCGTGTCTGAGTCTAATCCTACTGCTTGAGCGACCTTATCCCTCAGCCTTGGTACACTTCCCCAGAAGATTCCTATGTGTTGTGATTAGTAGCAGTTGTCTTTTAATAGGTGATCCCAAGAATGTAGCCTGGTTTTGCACCGCAGCGAGCAATCGCACATCAAAACAACTACTGTACAATTGCTTATTTCGGTGTTAAATACTGTTGTTTTCATACGGCCTGCACTGTCACATGGATTAGCTCTTCCTCCTTTCTGTCTCACAAGTTTCACTCAGAACATGCTGATACAATTAAACTACTTTATTCAGCCTTGCTTACGCGTTGAATTCCTTAATCTCGGCCATGATGAAGCTTTCAGGAGCTCTGATATAATTGAGCTCCAGTCGGTGGAAAAACCTGTGATTCATTACTCAAGAAAATAAAACCAGGAGTCCTATTTCAACGGTCCGACTAGCGCTGCAGAGCTCTGACCCATTTCTCTGCTTCTGGAACTGTAAATGGGATGAAATGAATACCTGTTTTTCTACTTCCCTCAAAGCTCTTTTTCTATGGGCCTTTTCAAAGTGCAGATTTACATTCTGTCTGGTTTGCGGTTGCTATTTTAGAAATGTTTTTTGAGGGAGGGGGGGGTCACCCCTCACTTATCCCGCACGCGTACACATTTGCTAAGCTTGCCTGCACGTGCACACACACACACACACACACAGACACACGTACACCCCCCCCCCCCCAGAGTCCTTACCGCTCCCCCCAAACAGCTTTGAGTGTTTCTCTTTGGAGAGCCTGGGTTTTCGGTTTGTTGTTCTCTCTCTCTTCATTCAACATCCAGTACAATCTGCCTTTTCTCCACTTGTCCTGATCGGAGAGTCTGCGAGAGAATGCGTTTTCATGAGGGCACCTTGTTGAATCTCATTCCTTGCCATTGCTAGAATATTCTACATCAGGTTGATGGAGAAAATCATTGCGGAGGAGGAGGAGGGGTAGGAAATTTCATCTTGTTTGATTTGGTCTGAGGGCGGTCGGTTTTCGTTTTTTTTTTTTTTTTTTAAAGGTTATTGAATTATGTTCATTTCCCATGAGCACTCGTGCATAAACTATGGTTGATTGGTTGTGTCAGAGGAGACCTTTTCAAGTAATCAAAGGAAGACTACTCATCGTTAAACAACCGCACTGGTTTCTTGTGGGATTTATAGGAAAGATGTACAGTGCTTTGGCTTGGGTGCTAATGGATGCAGTATGTGATAGATAACAGTAGGGGGGAAAAGGTTGATTCAGTGAAAAATCGTGATGCTAAGCCCTGACTATTTCAGTATCGCAGTGTTGAAGCCCAGTGAACAGATGGTGTGAGGATTGATGGCTTCTATGTCTTATGAGTCCTACATTTCTGTATGTTTTGAATTTGCATTGTTTGAATGCTTGCTTAAGGAAGCATACTCGTATGTATATTTGTTTTTTTTGGGGAGAGGGGATTCCCCCCCCCCTTTTTCTCCCCAAGTGTATCCGGCCAATTACCCCACTCTTCTGAGGCGTCCCGGTCGCTGCTCCACCCGCTCTGCTGATCCGGGGAGGACTGCAAACTACCACATGCCTCCTCTGATATATGTGGAGTCAAAAGCCATTTCTTCTCACCTGACAGTGAGGAGTCCCCCCCCCCCCCCAACAGGTGCCCCAACCGACCAGAGGAGGCACTAGTGCAGCTACCAAGACACATACCCACATCAGGCTTCCCACCCGCAGACCTGGCCAGTTGTGTCTGTAGGGACGCCTGACAAAGCCGGAGGTAACACGGGGATTCGAACCGGCGATCCCCATGTTGTTAGGCAACAGAATAGACTGCTACGCTACCTGGATGCCCCTGCATACTTATATTTTAAGCTTTCATAATTTTTGGGGCTTAAAATAGATGTTTTGGTGTGCATTTTCTCAAGATTATTGCACATATTTTACCATAGATGGGAAGGAATAGTCTTTAAAAACATCATATAATATTGTGATATTTGAACAAACACAATATGTGCTGAATCTGCATCAAAACATTGTTGTAATAATCGAATCAGGAGGTACAGTACCTGACAGTTCCCAGCCCTAGTGATGGATATTCCCATCGTGTGTTTGCAGATTAGAAATCTCTCTCCCCAGTGAGACTGACTCCCTGTGCTCTGTGGGGGATCTACTACCCTTAGATACCAGGTACCAGGAATGTGCAGCTGTTTTGTAATCACTGTTCTAGACTTGGCACTATGTCTTCAACTATTCACCCAAAGGAGGAGGAGTTGATTAATGGATATCCAAATACTCCACACCAGTGCCTGTCATTATTCACTTTAAATGTCTTGATTTCCTTGGCTGGCTGCAAAGATGCCTAGAGAACTCATCGGGCATCTCCTTGGTGGAAAACTGCGCTTAAAACCCCTTAAATGTGTTAAAACCACACTGTTTGACATTTTATTGGCCGTGTTTGTTTTAATTGACATATTTGAACGGTGTTAGGCAAGAAGCACGCAGCGATGTAGACACGTTTATTGGTACGGCCTTGAATCGCAGCTCAGTCCGAGAGGGCTTTACGATTGCATTACACTCTCAAAAAGATAATAATGGGAGAAAATGGCCTGTATGACACGTCCTATCCTTAGACGCTCGAATCAGATGAGGAAAAACTCCACAGGAAAAAAAAAACCGAAAACCTTTATCAGGGCAAAAAAAAAAAAAACCAAACGGGAGAAACTTCAGGGACGGCATCAGAGGAGGGATCTTTCTTCCAGGAAGGATGGGCGTGCAGTGGGTGCTGTGTGGGCAGAGCAGAATATATAATGCACAAGCGATATCTTCTTTCATTGTTCTGATTAGTTCCTAGTCATTTCATCTGTTTGACCTCAGAGTCAGAGAGTCTAGTTTTTCTGGCCCGGTTTCATCCCGGTCTGCTACACGGCAACATCTGGAGCTTGCTTGGTTTATTTGATATCACAGTTGCCTCGCAACACAACAGGTTTCAAAAGGAGACAAGTTGTTTTTGAGAGAACTGTTCTAGACAGAGACTTTGACAGGTGGAGGAATTTTGAATCGTAAACCCCCTTTTACGAGAACTAAAAAAAGCTGGCTATCTGATGTAATTGGTTGCTTTTACTGCCAATAATTAGGCGGCATCAAATGAGTGCATTATCTGTGTTGCAACAAACTCTGTGTGGACTGGCTGTGCATCCGGTGTGTATGAAATGGAAAGTTCAGGATTCTTTGCTTGTAGTTTTGATCATAGGTCACAGTTAGCAGACAGCTTGTCTGGCTGTAGTTACCACTGCCCCAATTCTTACTTGGTGATTAGATATCATAGACGTCTTGGGGAAGCAGAACTGGAATTTTTTTTTTTTTTTTGTGGATGCCAGTTGTGTAAAAGGCTGCCAGGGGAACACACAAAGGAGGAGACAGGGGTGTCCACTTTGCAGCTGCTTGATGGCTACAAAGTGGATAGTTTGTAGGAACATGCCATCTATGATGCTGAGGATGTAGGTTTAATTTGCTGGTTGGAATGGTATTGATTTGTACTGCATGCATCCTTTGCTTTGAAATCCAGATCCGCATTTGCCATCCAAACACGGTAGACGTTAAAATGGCTTTGTCTGATTTGTCTGGCTGTTAATTCTTGAAAGTTATCTTGTAAATTGTGTTTGTGTGTGTCAGAGTAAGAACAATATGCCTCTATATTGAAATTTTCAGTTCATCATTATCAGCTGATGTTCTTTTGTAAGGCACAACTACTGTGTTCACATCATGATGGCTCCATGACACAGAGATTTACATTTGAAGTTTGGTGATTTTTTTTTTTTTGGATCGCCCCCCCCCCTTTTCTCCCCAATTATATTCGGCCAATTGCCCCACTCTTCTGAGCCGGCCTGGTTGCTACTCCAGCCCCTCTGCCGATCCACGGAGGGCTGCAGACTACCACATGCTTCCATGATACTGCTTCTTTTCACCTGACGGTGAGGAGTTTTGCCAGGGGGATGTAGCGCGTGGGAGGATCATGCTATTCCCCCCAGTTCCCCCTCCCCCTAAACAGGCACCCGACCTATCAGAGGAGGCGCTAGTGCAGTGACCAGGACACATACCCGCATCCAGCTTCCCACTCGCAGACACGGCCAATTATGTCTTGTAGGGACGCCCGACCAAGCCGGATGTAACACGGGGATTCAAACTGGTGATCCCCGTGTTGGTAGGTAACGGAATAGACTGCCACGCCACCCGGACGCCCCAGTTTGGTGAAGTTTTATGTAACAGCATATCTGCAGATCAATGAATGCTAATGGATTTTCCCATTTTGATATCTAAATGTGCATGAACCGAAGATCCTGTCAAGAACTTGGATCAATCGAATCGCGGCCTGTAAGAAGTGCATTACTTTGAACATGTGTGCTGTGTTTAGGTTGTATCAGATTAAACTTGTATTATCCCTGTAAGAAAGTGGATTGTTGCAACAGTAGGTAATAAGGTGCAGCCAGTTGAGAAAAATTGGATTTTAAATTTAGAAGTAGATGAAAAGATCATGCAACCAACATAACACCAGCACAATGTTAAGTGTAACGAGAATTTACTGTATGAATTAGGGGTCGACCAATTGTCGGCCTGGCCGGTATCGGATCCGACATTCAGCATTTTTATGGTTATTGGAATCGTTATTTTTTTATCCGATTGCCGATAAATTATATTAAAAATGCGTTACTTTGGCTCTGGTGCAGTTACTTCTGTTTGTAGTCACCACTCTGTTGTCTCGAGCAATGTCCCGCCCACAGCACTATCTGATTGGTTACCAGCATGAGTAATAGCGTATTAAAACTGAAGGCAACTGTGCCACAAATGGGCACAGATGAACACATTTGCAGACTGGAGCAGCTCTGCTGAGCAAGTGGAGCTGTGTTTCGAAGGTAAGGTAGCAGATATTGGCGAAATTGCAGTAAACATCACAGCCGTCTACGCTTAAATTGCAAAAACACCACAATCTTATGATCTATTTCTATGAAGACAAGCATGCAAGATAACAGAGCTTATTTATGTACTGATAGCGAGATCTTTGTGTAACGTTGGTGCCAGTGCAACTGAACTTATTTTAGCTACCGTTTTGCAAATGTAACATTACTTGCCCGTATGAGGTGGTATTTTTACATGTTATTACTTACTAGTGCGCAGTGCCTGTTCATCCAAACAACTTCACACTCAACACTTGAAGGAATGTGCAGAGGCATCCCGTCAGGACAGGCAAACCAGGCAATTGCTTGGGGCCCCCAAAATATATGTGGGGAAAGGGGCCCCCGATGGCCACACATATTGGCACATTTTGCAATGACAGCTATAAACCACCTTAAATGTCTCAGGCAGACAAAGATATTGTCTTTCTGACTGAATGCATTTTTATGGGGGCGTGTGTGTGGAGAGGGGGGGGCCTCAATGGTCTTCATTGCCTGGGGCCCCCCAGAGTCTAGGATCGCCACTGGGAATGTGGGTGTAAACCCCTCCAACCACAATTTGGTTTGCAATGGCAGAGTGGCGCTGTTCGTGTTTCCACTTGTTGACTCCACAGGAAGTGATGAAGCAGAAGGAATATGGGTGTAATTCCCCTCCGACCACAATGCGGGTTGCAATGCAGAGTGACGCTGTCGTGTTTCTGCTCTTTGACTCCACGGGAAGTGATGAAGCAGAATTTATTATGACTAGCTTTGCTGAAAAATTCACTGCTTGCAGCTTTCTTGAGAATCGCTCATGAACACAACTTCACACTGGACACTGGCCTTCCTTGGGTCCTCAGAAATGCACTCGCCAAGTGTGGAGTCGATTGGATAAACGGTTGTGGAAAAAATCCACATCCTTTATAATATGGGCTTGTCCTGTATTGGAAAATAAAATGCTGTGTCCCGTATTGAATCAGTAAGGAATGCGATTTGTCCCATATTTTCGTACACGTTGTTTCATATGTAGTGCTGAGACTAACATAACATATAGTAAAATCAAATCAGTTATACAAGTGGAGGGAAGAAGTTTAATTTCAGTGGTGGGCTACAGACCGACAAGCTCTGCGTACTGGGTGAGATTGTACGTCAATGTCATGCCATCATCGTTGCCATTAGGCCTAACTAGGTGGTTGCCTTAGCTCCCTTGGTCGCTTGCAGTTACTGATGGTTTCCATTTGTTTGGGATTGACACAGTGTTATGTTTGTGATTGTTTTAGTCTTGTGTCAAACCAATCAGTATAACAAATCCAAAGTATAATACAAATATTTTTGTTAAAACTTGTAATTCTCAATGCGTTTGTTATTTTGTCTTGCAATAAAGGTCTTCAAACCATGTGTATCAGCATATTGGAGTCCCAAAAAATCATTACATCAACGGGGGAGAATGTAGGACTTGCGGCGGGGGCAGGGAGCATGGCGGGGATCCCTTATTTCTCCACATAATAATTTACTACTACTACTTTCAGCTGTTCCTGTTAAGGGTCGCCGCAGCGGATCATCTGTTTCCATTTCTTCCCGTCCTCTGCATCTTCCCCTGTCACAGCAGCCACCTGCATGTCCTCTCTCACATTTCTCCACATAATAATAATGATGATTTTTTTCTCTTCCATTTTCACGGCCGCTTATCCTAATTAGGGTAGCGGGATGCTGGACATTCCCTGTCCCAGCAGTCATAGGGCGGGAGGCGTGGAAACACCCTGGACAGGTTGCTAGTCCATCTCAGGGCAAACACATTCACACCTAGGGACAATTTAGTAAGTTCAGTTCACCTGACCTACATGTCATTGGACTGTGGGAAGAAACCGAAGCACCCGGAGGAAACCCATGCAGACATTAGGAGAACATGCAAATTCCACACAGGATGACCTGGGATGACGTCCAAGGTTGGACAACCCTGGGGTTCAAACACAGGACCTTATTGCTGTGAGGCAACACCACTGGGCCGCCATGCCACCCATAATAATAATTAATATTGCATTTTATTTATTTAACGGCGCCTTTCAATACACTCAAGGTCACATTACATCAAATACAATAAACAACAAAGCAGTAAAAAACATGAATGCACTCAACCATAAAACACACAATAAACAATAGAGCATACATCAGCAAGGAGTTAAAACATGATGAAGGTGATGCAAGTGAGTAAGCTCCTTTAAAAAGGTCGGTTTTAAGAGCAGTTTTGAATTGTGCAATGGAGTTCAGTATGCGGATGTGATGGGGAATGGAGTTCCAGAGTTTGGGTGCAGCCTTGGAGAAAGCCCTGAAACACATTGTGCTGAGGTTGATGGCTGGTAGTGCCAATAGACCTGCTGGTGAAGACTGCAGGGAGCCAGATGTAGTGCAAATCTGAAGGATGTCTGAGATAAGCAGGGGATGGAGTATGAAGAACTTTGAATGTTAATAATAAAGTTTTAAAGTTCATCTGCTGTGCCACAGAAAGCCAGTGTTGAATCAGCAGGGGAGGGACATGGTCAATGGACTTTGAACGTGTAATAATTAATCTGTGCTGCAGAATTCTGGATGAGTTGAAGTCGGTGAATAAGTTTGTAGGGGATTCCTGCCAGGATCACATTGCAGTACTCAATTCGTGATGTGACCAAAGCATTGACAAAGACTTCGTGGTGTGTTGTGTTTCAGCAGGGCGTAGTCTGGAGAGGTTTCGTAGATGGAAAAAGGCAATCCAGGAAACATTGTTTATATGATTGTAAAAGGAAAGGGTATTATGAAGAGAAGGAAGAAGAAGGAGAGCGGGACGTCCAGAGGTGTCCAGAGGCAGTGGGAGAGGAGGAAGGGTAAGGGTGTGAAGGTGAGTCGGAACTTGAATGTTGGCACTATGACTGGTAAAGGGAGAGCGCTGGCTGATATGATGGAGAGAAGAAAGGTAGATATACTGTGTGTGCAAGAGACCAGGTGGAAGGGGAGTAAGGCCAGGAGCATCAGAGGTGAGTTCAAACTCTTCTACCATGGTGCAAATGAGAGGAGAAATGCGGTAGGGGTAATTCTGAAGAAAGAATATATCAAGAGTGTGTTGGAGGTAAAGAGAGTGTCAGAGTGATGAGTATGAAGCTGGAAATCAAAGATGTGTTGATGAATCTTATCAGTGCATGTCCCCTACAAGTTGGGTGTGAGATAGAAGAGAAAGAAGAATTCTGGAGTGAGTTGGATGAAGTGGTAGAGAGTGTACTCCAGGAGGAGAGAGCGGTGATTGGAGCGGACTTCAATGGGCATGGTGGTGAAGGGAACAGAGGTGATGAGGAGGTGATGGGTAGGTATGGTGTCAAGGAGAAGAATATGGAAGGACAGATGGTGGTGGATTTTTCAAAAAGTATGGACATGGCTGTGGTGAATACATATTTCAAGAAGAGGGAGGAACACAGGGTGAAGTATAAGAGTGGGGGAAAGTGCACACCGGTGGACTGTATCTTAAATAGGAGGCATGCTCTGAAAGGGATTGGAGACTGCAAGGTGGTGACAGGGGATAACGTAGCTAGACAGCATCGGATGGTGGTCTGTAGGATGACTTTGGAGACCAAGAATAGGAAGAGTGAAGGCAGAGCCAAGGATCAAATGGTGGAAGTTGAAGAAGGAAGACTGTTGTGTGGAGTTCAGGGAGGAGTTAAGACAGGCAGTGGGTGATAATGAGTTGCCAGGTGGCTGGGCGACCACTGCAGAAATGGTGAGGGAGACATCTAGGAAGGTACTTGGTGCATCATCTAGACAGAGGAAGGAAGACAAGGAGACGTGGTGGTGGAATGAGGTAGTACAGCAAAGTATACAGAGATAGAGGTTGGCAAAGAAGAAGTGGGATAGTCAGAGACATGAAGAAAGTAGACAGGAGTACAAGGAGATGCAGCGTAACATGAAGAGAGAGGTGGCAAAGGAAAAGGAAAAGGCGTATGGTGAGTTGTATGAGAGGTTAGACACTAAGGAAGGAGAAAAGGACTTTTACCGATTGGCTAGACAAAGGGGTCTAGCTGGGAAGGATGTGCAGCAGGTTAGGGTGATGAAGTATACTAGAGATGGAAATGTGCTGACAAGTGAGGAGCGTGTGTTGAGAAGGTGGAAGGAGTACTTTGAGGGGCTAATGAATGAAGAAAATGAGCGAGACAGAGAAGGTTGGATAATGGGGGATAGTGAATCAGGAAATGCAGTGGATTAGCAAGGCGGAAGTGAGGGCAGCTATGAAGAGGATGAAGAGTGGAAAGGCGGTTGGTCCAGATGACATACCTGTGGAGACATGAAGGTGTTTGGGAGAGATGGCAGTGGAGTTTTTTAACACAATCTTGGAAAGTGAGAGGATGCCTGAGGTGTGGAGAAGAAGGACACTGGTACCGATTTTCAAAAATATGGGTGATATGCACAGCTGTAGTAACTACAGAGGTATAACGTTGATCAGGCACAACATGAAGATATGGGGACGCATAGTTGAAGCTAGGTTAAGAGGAGAGGTGATGATAAGTGAGCAGCAGTATGGTTTCATGCCACGAAAGAGCACCACAGATGCAGTGTTTGCTTTGAGAGTGATGATGGAGAAGTATAGAGAAGGTCAGAAGGAGTTACATTGTGTCTTTGTGGATTTAGAGAAAGCATATGACAGGGTGCTGAGAAGAGGAGGTGTGGTATTGTATGAGGAAGTCGGGAGTGGCAGAGAAGTATAAGAGTAGTGCAGGATATGTATGAGGGAAGTGTGACAGTGGTGAGGTGTGTGGTTGGAATGACAGATGGGTTTAAGGTGGAGGTGGGATTACATCAAGGATCAGCTCTGAGCCCTTTCTTGTTTGCAACGGTGATGGACACGTTTATGGACAAGATCAGGTGGGAGTCTCCGTGGACTATGATGTTTATGGATGACGTTGTGATCTGTAGCGAGAGTAGGGTGCAGGTTGAGGAGAGCCTGGAGAGGTGGAGGTATGCACTGGAGAGAAGAGGAATGAAAGTAATCAGGAGCAAGACAGAATACATATGTGTGGATGAGAGGGAAGACAGTGGAATGGTGAGGACGCAAGGAGTAAAGGTGACGTAGGTGTATGAGTATAAATACTTGAGATCAACTGTTCAAGGTAATGGAGTGCAGAGGAGAGGTGAAGAAGAGAGTGCAGGCAGTGTGGAGTGGGTGGAGAAGAGTGTCAGAAATGATTTGCGACAGAAGGGTACCAGCAAGAGTTAAAGGGAAGGTTTACACGATGGTTGTGAGACCAGCTATGTTGTATGGTTTGGAGATGGTGGCACTGACGAAAAGACAGGAGGCGGAGCTGGAGGTGGCAGAGTTGAAGACGCTAAGATTTTCATTGGGAGTGACGCAGAAGGACAAAATTAGGAGCGAGTATATTAGAGGGACAGCTCAGATTGGATGGTTTGGAGACGAAGCAAGAGAGGCAAGATTGAGATGCTTTGGACATGTGCAGAGGAGATGCTGGGTATATTGGGAGAAGGATGCTGAAAATGGAGCTGCCGGTGAAGAGGAAAAGAGGAGGTTTATGGATGTAGTGAAGGAGGATGCAGGAGGCTAGTGTGACAGAGGCAGAGGGACAGGAAGAGATGGAAACAGATGATCCGCTCTGGCGACCCCTATTGTTGTATTACTAGTAGTAGTAGTAGTAGAAGGACAACACCAAGGCTGTTAGCCTGTGAGGAGAGAGGTATGGTGGCTGCAGCAATGGGAGGTGAGCAAATATTAATTTTCAAGAGTGTAGATTTAGTGCCAATGACAAGTAGCTCAATTTTACTACTGTTGAATTTCAGATAATTGTTAGTCATCTATATATATATATATACACACACACACACCATTGGACAGAGAGGAGATGATGATGGAGGTTATCAGGGAGATGATAGAGGGCAGGCATTATTTAATTAGTGTTTTGGGAATTGAATCCAGGTCACATGGAGGTGCTGGACATAGTAATAAGTTCAAAAGTGTGATTTTCAGTTGGAAGACTGAAGTCACATACGACCGTGGATGGGGACAGTTTCATGGTGCTTGCTGATGGAAGGTGGCAACTCTGGGACAGACATACTAGCATACATAAAGACTTACATTTTAGTTAGATAGGTAGCCAATGGTCATAATAACTTAAGCTAATGTTTAGTCGCGTAGTGCTAACTTGAATGTAATAGCGAAGGTCATCGAGTTCATTTGTTGATCCATAATTTAGCCAGTTGGCAAAAAAAAATTTTTTTTTAAACTGATAGTCTACAGTGTTTTTTCCTGCTGCTGGGAGCTCCCTGTACCTTTTGTTCTAAGATAATGTTGGAAAGTTCTCTATGTTTAAAGGTATTTCAACAAGGTTTTGTGTTGGATATTATGTTCGTTATACTAAATTTTGACACCAAGATTTTCATTTGAACTGCAAATGTTTATCAGTTGTGTATATCGGTTATTGGTCTCCTCGATTACTAATTGGCCCTGAAAAAAAAAAAACATATTGGTTTACCCCGAGTCTGAGTTCATGGCACCTGGGTAGGGTACGCAAGGGCACAAGTAAAACCAGCTATTAGACACAACACTAGACAATGTTTACCAAAATATGTTAAGTAAAAAAAAAAAAAAAGTCAGAGGGATTATAAAGATATGAGTTAATCATTTGTAGGGTGCAGAAGAATCAGTAAAGTGGAATGCATTATGTAAAGTGGAGCTTTACAAGACTGAAAATAGAGGGATTAACATATTTGCAGGTTGATGAAACATGGAAATAAAGCCCATCGGTGTTGGCGCTTAAGTACATGTATGTGTGGTTGCGTGTACATCTGTGTTTTGATAAGGCTCCCTGAGAGCCTTCTCATTCGTACCGTGTGAAGTCAGCTGAGCCGCTGTGCTCCTCTCAGCAGAGCTCGACAAAGCAGTGGTGGGAGGGAGGGAGGGAACCTGTTAGGAGACGGACATCCAGCTGCACGACACCTTCCACTAAATGGGAATTGTAGTTCCTCCAGACTAGTGGGGAGTCCTCTTCAAATCAGGACCTGACAGATCCAGCTGCTCTTATTTGGCCAGCCTGCTTTCATAATTGCCTGTAAGCAATGGTTGGCCTGATATTCCCAAAAAGTTCAAAATGTTTTACAAGCGGCTTAGATTAAAAAAATGTGTTTTAGTCAGTCGTATTGTTTGGCAGAACCAGCTCAGGCTGAATATGTTGACAGTGATTTCCTTTTCTTGGTGATATACTATCTAGTATAGTGGTCAATTAGCTCTGATAAGAACTCCTCTGTCTGTGTATTTATTAGCAATGGCTCTTTATTTCTTCAAAGAAAAATACGTTTTTTTTTCTACTCATGACAACGGAAAAAGAACGTAATTCTTAATACTTGCTTAACTTTTATTGTCAATGGCCCAAGTTTCACTTTTAGTCTCCACCGTCTATTTTTCTTGATCTTAGTCTGTCATTATTTATCTTCACAAATTTGTGTGCCCGTATATGTATATGACTATTTATTTGTTATATATATATATATATATATATATATATCTATATATCTATATATCTATATATATATATATATATTTATTATCCAAGCTGCTTATCCCAATCAGGGTTGCGGGATGCTGGAGCCTATCCCAGCCGCCATTGGGCGGCAGGTGGGAAGACACTGTGGAAAGGCCGGCCCCCACACCATCACAGGGCCGACACACACACGCGCACACATTCACACCTAGGGATCATTTAGTACTGTTGATTCACCTGACCTACATGTCTGTGGACTGTGGGAGGAAACCGGAGCACCTGGAGGAAACCCACGCAGACATGGAGAGAACATGCAAACGCCACACAGAGGATGACCTGGGATGACCCCCAAGGTTGGACTACCCCGGGGCTTGACCCAGGACATTCTTGCTGTGAGGCGACCATGCTAACCACTGCGCCACCTTGCCGCCCATATACATATAAAATATAGCGGGTTTTTTTTCCAGAAACCATCAATGGTTTTGATAAAAGCGCTCAACAAATGAGGAGAGGAACATTAAGATGGATGTAGGGGGGGGACAAAAACTTCAATACATAGCAGAACAAGCTTGTTTTGTGACGCACGAAACATGCTTGTTCTGCTATGTATTAAAGTTTTTTTCCTACATCTCTTTTTATATATATATATATATATATATATATATATATATATATGTAGTGGTTATGGGGCTACATAATTCCCCTTATTGAGCTAGGAGGAACGTTAGTTTACAGCTGCTGTTTCCTCGGTTCGGGTTTACAGTGACACACTTCCGCTGCGCGGGTTTTTTGTTGTTGTTGTAATGGTGGAAAGAATAAATGGTGCATGTTGTGTAGCCGAAAGAGAAAGTTGTCATGACTCCTGCTTGAGCTCCTCTACATATATATATATGCGCACACACATGTAGGTTTTCTTTACTTATTTATATGTGCTGCTAAGTGGAGTAGATTGCTGCCAAATTAAGTGTCGTTGTGTTTAATATGCAATGACAACAAAGCATCTGTCTTGTCTGTCTATCTAATCTCATGGTGATGTAGTATGTAAGGAGGCATGGCATTTAGAGATTTATCTTTTGCCTTCGGGGCCTCCCTTGGGTTTCGTGGTCTAAAGACTCGTGTCTTCATACAAATTCTGTCATTTGAATGGCAGTTTTTTTTCTTGATAATTGCACCACGGCATAACTCTTGGGAGAGAGAACCAGAAGTTCATGGGCATTGTCACCCATATCGTGTCATCGGGTAGTTGTCAGTAGATTGGGTTGCTGGCTAACTTCACAGCTGAGCAGCGCGACATGTCTCGCATTTTTGTGTGAAAGGTCTCTGTGACTTGTTGGTCCTTGTTTGTCTCTTGTTTTGCAAATAGTCCCTCTTTCCAGCTTATTAAACCAGGAAAAACGGAGATGAAAATCATCCTGCATGCGAAGACTTTGTGGATTTATATATTCCATAGTTGGTAAATGTCTTTTTGGAGTCTACATCAAGTGTATGTGTGTGTGTGTGTGTGTGTGTGTGTGTGTGTGTGTGTGTGTGTGTGTGTGTGTGTGTGTGTGTGTGTGTGTGTGTGTGTGTGTGTGTGTGTGTGTGTGTGTGTGTGTGTGTGTGTGTGTGTGTGTGTGTGTGAAATGCAGCCATAATTCTTGAACTCCAAAGCTGTTTACATTCTTTTAACTTCTCGCTTCTCAACAATGGAATCTCCCCAGAAAGTAATTCTGTCCACAAAATAATGGATACCAGACGCCAGTTGATCCACATAGTGTTGTATACTTCACCGGCCCCCCGCCCCCCCATTTCTGTTTTTATGCATGGACATTTGATGGACATTTAGCTCCTTAAAGGATTACGGTGTTTGGCTAATGAACGAGGATCTGGGCTCGGATTAATTCGATCTTTCATGATGGCAGACAGTACTGATTATAGACTTGCATGTTTATTTACTCCACATCTTTATATTAACAACTCTTGGACCATGTTGATTTCAATTAAGTGCGCACCATCTGTACTTGAGCCTAAATCCTGGGTCCAAATCCACGTCTGTTTTTGCTGCGGATCTGTCCACCTCTTCCCGTTCTATTCCTGGTCTTAATCACCACTGTACTTTCTACCGAAGGCCAAAAACTGTGAAATAAAACCCTGATGCCTGCTCAGAGGTTGTGTGCTGTAATTTTAGCTGCAGTCCCTTTTTTTTTTAATCTGGAAAGAAGAAACACCGCACTGACCTTGTGTCACCTACACCTTGTTCCATCTCAAAACACACTTATTTGATTTACAATGCCTTTTTAAAATAAATCTGAGATGGTGGTGATGATGGCTGCTTGCTGATAATGGTAGCTGCTGAACAGTGAGAGGCTTGCTTCATAGTGCCTCTGGCACGTTTGGTGGATCATGAGAAAATTGGGCTGCCGTAAGAGTGCTAGCCGCGATATGTGACTACCTCAAGTGCAGAATTCCTGGCAAACCATTTCATTCACATGACTGCGAATCGAAGAAACTCAGGAACGTCTTTTCCAGCTGCAGCGTATTGCACGGTGGAGAACTGGGATGAGTGCTGCATAGATTTAACAACGTGAGGGAAAAGGCAAAAGAAAATGCAACTGTGCAGCAGCAGCAAGCAGACTCAAAACATTGCAGCAATGCAAATGTGTATAGCAAAAGTAGAAAATTAAAATAACCCGTCCAAAATTATTAATCAGAATATGTTCCCTAATATGCAATCAACAAAAAAACAAATGTAAAAGATCTATTTAAAAAAAAAAAGCAAATAAAGGATGATAGCATCTGTCTTCACCCCTATAATGTAACATACAGCAGATCTTATGGGGCGCCTCGCCATCTCCTCCCCTGTCTCTGTACCAGAGTTCTCCCACCGCCGGTCTGCACGCCATGCATCTACCGACAGGATGTTTTGCTCTCAGCACATGGCCCTAGTGTTTTCACTCTCCCACTAGTGAAGCCTTTCAGCCCTGTGCACTCGTGTACTGAATATGACGTAGTGCTTATTACCTTCTGTGCTTGATACTTTAACAAGCCCGTTAAGTCTTTGACTTTCTTCACTTTGTTTTTGTTTTTGCTTTTGCTAATGGCAGATTTACATCTTGCATGCCAGGATGCTCATGGATTAAGCAGTGTTGCCGTGCATCGTTTCATGTTCATACCAAGAAATTTTGTTGTTTTTTTTTCTCTCTCTCTCCGTGCAAAATATGTGAGCTCCGTTATATGGCCAGTAACTTTACAAGCAGCTGACATGTTTTAAATGATACATGGAATACATGGTGTGCAGGATCTAAAGCTCAAAGCCATATTCACAGCAGTTGCTTTTTTTTTTTTTCTTCTTCTTCAATTTTCTCATTTGCCCCAAATATTTTTGTGGATGCTTGAATCCAGCCCTTTTAATCGTCATATCTTAACATCCCATTTTATATTCTTGTCTGTTTTTAAGTTGCTTTTGGCAGAATAGGAACATTCTTGCAGGAATGCAATGCTTTTTAAAAAAAAATCATATAGTTACATACAATCATTATGAATCTGGATAAAGAGAGTATGAGGGGCCTATTGATTAGAGAGATATCTTTATATTTAGCTTTATGTAACGTTTTGCATATTTTAGGTTGATTTGCATTTGCCCCTCTTATATTTAGAAATTTGGGGATGTTTTGGGGGGGATGGGGGGGAACGTGCCCATCCGCCAAGATGACGCACGAGAAGAGAACGTTCCCCAGTAAGGCAGAGAGATACTCAGTTGCGTCCGATTTGTGATTGTTTTGGTTCTTACAGGAAACACTGCAGTCACAGGGCTTTCATAATCGCTGATAAGGCCAGGCCACCCAGGAGAAAGACTGTTATGTCCAGAACTTCTTGGCACGTCCAGGGTTTGTTATTCCACCTCAAAGACGGATGATATCTATAACCTAAATCTTAGCTGTAAAAACCCCTGCTCGCTCTCATCATGTCAGTCTTGCGCTCTTTCGGCACTACGGAAAGGCGTGGGTTGCCATGTGGACATTGATTAGGGAACACGGCCTCTCCACTTTTGTGCTAATCTCAGTTATCGAATTAAAGAGGGAAATTTGAAATTGCTCACAATCGCTAACAGTCACTCAAGATGGTCTAAGGTCTAAAGCTGTATGCTTGGCCTATATAGCCTTTGCAGTGCTGCACACTGACCTCTTATGGGGCAACCCAACCTCAACTTGGCTCATATTCTGCAGTCTCCTCTGTTTTAAGATCCCTTCTTTTTTTTTGAATCCCCCCCCCCCCTTCTCCCCAATTGTATCCGGCCAATTCTTCCGAGCCGTCCTGGTCACTGCTTCACCCTCTCTGCCGACCCAGGGAGGGCTGCAGACTACCACCTGCCTCCTCCGATACGTGTGGAGTCGCCAGCTGCTTCTTTTCACCTGACAGTGAGGAGTTTCGCCAAGGGGACATAGCACGTGGGAGGATCACGCTATTCCCCCCCCCAGTTCCCCTGCCTCCGAACAGGCGCCCTGACCAACCAGAGGAGGCACTAGTGTAGCGGCCAGGACACATACCCACATCCGGCTTCCCACCCGCAGGCACATCCAATTGTGTCTGTAGGGATGCCCAACCAAGCCGGAGGTAACACGGGGATTCGGACTGGCGATACCTGTGTTGGTAGGCAACAGAATAGACCACCACGCCACCTGGATGCCTTAAGATCCCTTCTTGTTAATGTCCTCTGGTTACTGACAATATTTTGTGTTGCAGTTAGCGCGTGAACCTGGCAAAATACATTAGAAGTTTTCAATCTATACTATTCCAGTGTCCCCCCGGTGAGGTCACAGCATGGTATTATCTATCATACCTGTGAGTTACACAAAGCTAGGCATAGTGAGTAAAATCTGAACGAATCCATGGTAGCATATTGGAATGACGCACGTCTCCAGAAGTGATGGGAATCTCAAATAATAAACTATGTGGGTGATTTACGGTGATGTCTGTTGTGGTTTGTCGACATAAAGGAAATTGTAGTGGATTTAAAATAGAGTAAGATGATAGGCCGTTAATTAGTTGGCGGTTTGGATGTTACGATAATTCTCGTGATCTGATCTTGAGTGAAAACAATCGGCCTCAGTCATAGCTGATCTTGTTGAACGGTGAACCTTCGAGATGCTATCATTTATTTTTTTTCGGGTCCAATGTGAAAAAAGGGAGAGGCGTTTGGTGCATTGTTTTTTGTTTCTGTAATATTTACCAGCCATATTCATGTCAATCAAGCAGACCCTTGCGTGAAACAGCTGTTGACTTGAGTGGTTTGGGGGGGGAGTTCGTCTTAAGTACAAGTATGTTAGATACTCATGATGTAGATGTTGCTGTATCACCAAGGGCCCTACTGTCTGGCCTGGCTGGAAAAGACCCTGTTTAGCTGGGGTCATTCCTTTTCCATGTTTGTGCTTCGAAATATGATGTTGATGGGGAAAGTCATAACTATGCCTTTCACACCAAGGTTGTAAAGATTGCTGTAATACCATGCGGCACTGTGCTCTGCTGACTTGTGTACTGTTTTTTTTTTTTCCCCTGTGGGAGAAAAATTCTCGTTATATATTTGCACCTCGGTGACAAAGATTTTTGGTGTCCTGCAAGAGCCACATCTCCAAAACGGGTCATTTTCAGCCATTTAGATTTTCCCATTTCCAAATTCTCCATTTCCTTTCATTTTTTTCCCCACAGTTGACATTGTATTATTGATTGGATTTTGTAACCACAGTGGTGAAGTATTTTCCACCACTGTGAAATAATGTCAGCTCTTTGTTAAATTTGAGCTTGGGTGATATTGGGAAAGCAAATATCACAACATATTTGTGAAATACTTACTGTCTATTACTGACTATTTAACTTTTGGCCCTATCTTACTTTTAAACAGGAGCTATGACTAGCAATATGAACAAAATAATTATTGTGAGATTGGATAGATGCACTGGCGGCCTGTCCAGGGTGTCTCCCTCGCCTGCCGCCCAATGAATGCTGGGATAGGCTCTAACATCTTCGCGACCCTGAGAGCAGGATAAGGGGTTCGGATAATGGATGGATAGATGAATAGATGTAAATGAGGGCGCATTCAGTGATACCAGTCATAATTTAGATGGAATATCTAGAACTTATATTTTGACAAGTCATAGTATAATTTCTAATATCTAGCATTTACATGTTTGCTTGCAATTATTGCAGATTTGTTGATCTACAGGAAAGATAAACATTTGAATGCTCGTTATTTCTTTTCTTAATTTGTTGTGTATACTTGCATAATGTTCAGTTGTTATCATAGCAACTCAATACAATTTTAAAAAAAAGAAACAACTCGAGTTTGATATTTTAAAAAAAAACAGTTTTGGTTAGGAATCGGGTTATTTCCCTGGCTCTGAATTGCAGTGTTAAAAACATATGTAGCTTCTGGAAAACCCCTTCAAAAGCTTGGAAATTTGTTTTCCTTTTTTTGTGTGTTCTGCATTTGTATTCCATAGTGTGGCCACACAAAATATTCCTCTGGTGCGTGTTCACATTGAGTTTGACCAATTCCAGAGTTTCCACCCACCAGTTACGGCATATTAATCACACTTGAATTTGATATGTTTTGGGCATTTGTCCCACAATAAATGGTGTTCTCTCCTGTTTAAACATAACAAGATTTTTCGGTCTATTTAATCATCTCATCATTCCTGTCATTGCACCAGGGTCAGTATTTATGGCCACATAAGCCATAGTCTCTCTTTTGCCGCTCCTGACCCAGATATCCTCACAGATTGTCAAATCCATCTTGAGAACAGTGTCTGGGATACATCATTAGCATCACTACACAGGCAATCCCGAATGACAGATGAACACGACAATTCTCCTCGGAGAGCAGATATTTATTTTGTATTACCAGAGCGGCTGTAGCTTGAAGGAATCGCAGATGTGTTGAAGTTGCTAAAGGCTTGTTTGGGTGGTTGGCCTTCTGTCCCTAAACAGTTTACAGTGTGTGATGAAGGAGGTCCTTCCTAGTCTGTCTTTTTACCGGGAAATCACTTTATAACTGCAACGTGCTCTTAGCCTTGTGATATGTAAATGATATGCCAGTATTGACTGTTTATCAACAGGTATATGGCGATGTGGCCCATGCAATTCAGTGGCTCATTTTACAATCCTTTTGGCTTGCATGCTAATTCATTTGTAAAGCATTTGAAGTGTTTGAAGGTAACCAGTTGACCCAAGTGTGGAATGAATGTCTTAGTTAACCACTTCTGTTAAACATCCAAATATTTCTATTTGAACCATCAATTTGCTAAACGGAAGCTCAATCCAATAATAAGGATTATAGAAAATTGCTTGGAAAATTTTATCCCAAATCCGAGAATTGAGTGATCCCAGCATCTTTTCCAAACATAACACCCTAAGAAATGGAGATCTACAGACTTCTGGTCTAAGTGACGATACCCTAACATTTCCAGGACATTGGATAACCCGTGCATGATTTGCCTCACTTATGGTTACAGTGTGTATTTAACATTGGGCGGCTATAGCGGTTTCATGATTTTCTCTTTTCTCTCTTCTTTTCTCTAGCTGCCTCCGAAGGGAGAGTCAATGGTGGGGAGGATTTCTTTCAAAAGGTGAGTGTTGAGAATGCAAGTTGATAATGCCTGGATCTTTGAGTTATGTTCAGACCCACTCAGAAACACTTGTCAGAAATTATTGGTAAGGAAACAGATGTCAGGTGCCTCTCAAATTGGTCTCAACTGCAAATCAAAACAAAGAACGTTATAACAGCATTGATATGAAATCACTGCAGGGTTCTGATCCAAAAATGCAGCTGACACAACACTTCAGGCCTCTGCCTCTCTTAGGTTAGCTTATATATAAATCAAACTACTGTATCTCTTTTTGTAGCAACAGGCATGGGTGCAAGTCCATGAATACCGGGATGGCATCTAGCGCTTTACCTGTGCTGCCGTCGATAGGGTTTGTGGTTGTGTCAGGAAGGGCATCCGATGTAAAGTTTTGCCAAATGAGTATGCCGATTGACAAGACCATATCGGATTGGTTGAGGCGCCATACCGAATTGGTCAAGGCCCGGGTTAACAACGGCCTCCCCTGGTTTTGCACCCTCACGTACCGATAGAAACTGTAAAATCCGCTGTGGCGACCCCTGAGAAACGGAACAAGCTGAAAGAAGAAGTGTCGCTCTTTTGTACATTTGAATATGAATTTATCAGGGAAAGATTAATCCTAGGGATTTGGTGAAGACTACCTCAACCATGTATGGATTAAATTCTAGCAGTTATTCCATAGCTAGATAGGATACTTGAGACACACTCACCAACTGTAGGGTTGGGGGAGAAAGGGCAGAACATGCAGCAGTTGTCACATTGTTGTTCCTTATCTGGTGCGAGGGTCTAAGGACAGGATGTTGTATTGCTGTAAAGCCCACTGAGGCAAATTTGTGATAATGGGCTATACAAATGAAATTGACTTTACTTGACATTTGAAGGGAAGTCACTGGCATCAGTCTTGAACCTATATGATACAATGCTTATTGTTTTTAGATGTAAAGCACTTCATGAGCCTGGCTTTACATTTTTGTATTGTTTTAACAGTGGTGGGCCATGTATTTTACCCCTAGGCCTTCAGTGCTATGCTCCCGCAATTAAACTGCCTTCAAATAACCTCACCATAACACTAGGGCTATAGGTTGTCATATTGTGTGGAATAAAGGGACTTAGCATGAGGCTCATCACCTATGAGAGTTAAAAACACACTGATTGCTGAGACACGAATACACGGTGACAGAAACCATCAAGGATTTACCACTATTATTCAGTATGACAGGGTGCTGCATTACAAATAGACATCACATAGCCCAAATCAATGTCATTACCAAAGAAACAAGAACAAAATCACCACAACCAGTCACATTTACTCATATGACCGCCAAGCAAGCAAAAATGTCATAAAACACAAATCTCAGGATCCAACAGGATTACCCACAAATCCCAGCCAAGCTGCTGGGTCTAAACGCATAACCATGCACACTCGAAGTCATGGCCTGGCCACTGAATCTGAATATCATTCACACCAGCGGCAATGATTTAAAGCAAGCATTAATCTATAGCTAGTTAAGATAAAAGTTTAAAAAAAAAGATGCATAAAATCCATTCAACTTACTAAAGCTCCTCCTTTCTTTCTTTATAAAGAGTTCAGTTACACAGTTGTACAGTGGTATGCATCAGTTCCAATAAAAAACTAACCAAAAAAATCTAAAGCGCTACATCTAAAAATCTAAATGCCACAAAAAAGTTTAAATGAATCTTAGATATTGCCACACTACATGCTAACTGGTTTTACTTCAGTTAGCTAACTGGCCCTCCATTCACACGTGGCACACCACACAATAAATGCTGACGTAGGCAGCTAGGCAAGTTAGAAGGCTCCAGCATGTCAAAGAGTGCGCCCAACATGGCAAACTTGAAATCTGATTGGTTAAAGAATATGACAATCAACAACATCCCTATTTGCTTCAACAGCAGAGGGATTCCCTCGAAATTCTGAAGGCCACATGGTAGATTTTTCACCCTGAGACAGCACAAGGGGGAAAATCTGATTGGATAAACGCTCTAAGCTGCACTGGAAGCAGTGCAACTGAGGGAGAGTAGCAGTGAAATTATGTTAATAGACTGATTGGATTGAACCTTGTAAAACACACAAACAAAACGTATAACAGTAATGAAAATATACAGAAATATAAAAATATAATTTTCTTATTCTGACAATCCCTAGTCCAGCAGAGAAGGCCTTACTGACCTTTACTAAACTTTATGGTCCTCATTGGTAAGACAATTGGCAAATATTGTTTTTCTTGCACCCCCACCGCTATTCTCGCTTAGCCTCTCCCTTGTATTCTGTCAGTTAGTATTGTCCATACAGTTCTATTCAAGGTAGGATTTCACAGAAACAGCATCAGCTGAGATGCAAATAAGACGTACTCTTGTCACCTTTAACGTGCTCAAACAAATCAATCTTGATAAAAGTTTTTAAGTGTTTTTGATGTTGGCTAGTTTTACTGAATAGCTGGTTTGCTAAAAATACGATTCAGGTGAGCTAACTTAAGCTCTGAACTGGTGCCAAAGCAACTGTTTTTCTTAAATTTATTTCTGATTTTTACCTTTTTTCTCTCAATTTAGTGGACAATATCGATCCCTATTTTAGTTCAAACACCCACCCTCATACTGCATGCATTCGTCAACTGCATCTCTCCAGCCGGCGGTCTCGAAGGAGACGCCTTGCCACTTTCGTGACAAAGCGAATCCAGGCCGAACTGCTGCTTTTTCTAACACACACAGAGACGCATTCATGTGACGAACACAAGCCGACTCCGCCCCCCTCCCGAAGACAGCGTTGCCAATTATTGCTGCTTCATCGAGTCCGGCCATAGTTGGATCTGACGAGACCGGGGCGCGAACCCCGGTCCCCAGTGGGCAACTGCATCGACACAAAGCCGATGCTTAGACCGCTACACCGCTGCGGACCCAGGGTTTACCCAATTTTACTAAATATTTGGTTTGCTAAAAATACAATTCAGATGAGCTAACTTAAGCTCTGAACTGGTGCCAAAGCAACTGTGTAACAATGTCATGTCAAGCGTCGAATTAGGATGTTATGTAAATGACATCTAACGTCAGCCACTCAGTTGTAATTGTGCAGTCAGTACCAGGCCTACTTCCAATAACAAACTGGAGACAATCTCATATTGTATTGTTCACAACACTTGAAACTGTATGTCCTTGTTCTGTCTTGGTATCTCATTTTAGTCTGCAGTTTTGGTCTCTGTAAAACTTCATCATACAGCATTAAAATCAAACAAATGAGTCAATGTACATTATCTGTATTTATACGAAACATTTTGGCGTGCAGATTGTTTTTTTTTTTTTTTTTTGGATAATGGATGGATGGATGGATCCCCCCTTCCCTCTTTTGTCCTCCCAATTGTACTTGGCCAGTTACACCACTCTTCCGAGCTGTCCCAGTTGCTGCTCCACCCACTCTGCTGATCTGGGGAGGGCTGCAGACTACCACATGCTTTCTCCGATTCATGTGGCGTTGCCAGCCACTTCTTTTCACCTGACAGTGAGGAGTTTCGCCAGGGGGACGAAGCACGTGGAAGGATCACGCTATTTCCCCCAGTTCCCCCTCCCCCGCTGAACAGGCGCTCCGACCGACCAGGGGAAGCGCTAGTGCAGCGACCAGGACACATACCCACATCCGGCTTCCCACCTGCAGACACAGCCAATTGTGTCTGTAGGGACGCCCGACCAAGCTCGAGGTAACACGGGAATTCGATCCGGCGATCCCTGTGTTGGTAGGCAACGTGATAGACCTCCATGCTATCCGGATGCCTCAGACTGAGGTATTTTGAAGGACTGTGTGTGCGTGCGCACATGCACTATTGTGTTCATGGAACAAAATATGTTTAATACATTTTGTTGTTGTGCGGGGCAAAGCCAGAATATGAACTTTCCCTGCACAACCACAAAGATAAATGATCTCTCGTATATGTGAAAAAATGTTGAAGTTTCTTACGTGTCAGTCTTTTTTTTTCTTTTTTCATATGATCAACATTTTTTGAGTCATACTTTCCTCCTTGCGTGGTGGTATCCTGTTGATTAAGTGACCTACAAAAATCAAAGCCTGACTGTGCTCACCCCTGTTCAAAATCCTGTTTCCTGAATAGGTTGAGTTTTATACCTTGTAAATGGACTGTCATGAACAAAATAATTGCCATTGGTTTGTTTTAGAATTCACGTTTGTCTATTTTCTCTATTTATTTTGGAGGTCAGGAACTTGAGTTAATGAAGCTAAAGGTTTCTAAGAGCAAGCGCTGCAAAGCAGGCACTGCCTGAATCCCCTCCATGTGATCTTAACATGAACTCTGGATGTGTTTGGTCTCCGCCTCTTGCTGTGATTTGGGAAAAAAGTGGAGTTTAATGTTCAAGATCACTCCACAGGTATCCATCTCAAACAACAAAGCTAATCTGAGATGGAGCCAGTGTTGTTGCCTTTACTTTGACGGCTATGGATTTTAAAGCTGGCAGAAAGCACTTGCAAAGCATGGTGGCTATTAGGGGTAAAAATTGTTAATAATTAAATATGTGCAGCTGTTTGGGTTGGCGAGCTGGGAAGGGGCGGTGTAGGGGAGATGCTGAAATAATGTTTTTTCTGTGAAATTTCCCTTCAGAATAACTGTATTGTGTCGTCCTTGCATGATCATCATGGCATGCGCAATTAAAGCGAGAAACATAATCATGGCGTTGGCATCTGGTAGGGTGCCGTGAAAAGAAAATACATGAGGTGTGTATGTCCATGAGGTGAGCACTTTGAAATTGGTAAAAATGGAAAGTCTTAGTTGGACCACTTCCTGTCCTAACACACCCATGTACCACACACACTTAGTGAGGCTCATCTATTATACTCATGGTAGTTGAGGTTACTCATTCTCTCCCCCACACACACACACACACACACACACACACACACACACACACACACACACACACACACACACACACACACAGAGTCTGTCTCTGTCCCTCCTACACCATACTTTTTGAATGCGGTGTAATTGTAGCCTCACCAATGCCTCGGGAGAGATGTGGAGCTCAGTAGTTGATAGTCAAGACCAAAGCAAAAAGCAAAACAAAACGGCACTCTCTCAGGCCTGGTCTCCATGATTGATCAAGCCCTCTGAGTCATTGTCTGCAAGACTTCCTTCAAGTCCAGAGCAATGTTCTTTTTTTTCTTTTTTTTTTTAAGAGCAGGCAGTCTGTGCCACTTTAGTCTTCATTTAGTCATTGTGAATGTGTGTGTGTGTGTGTGTGGGGGGGGGCTGCAGACAAAGTGGGCACAAAACAAAGTGCCACAGCTGTGAAATGAACCATCCATGTGAATCCCTGCATCCCACTCGAGTCTCTCTCTCTCTCTCTCTCTCTCTCTCTCTCTCTCTCTCTCTCTCTCTCTCTCTCTCTCTTTCTCTTTCTCTTTCTCTCTGTCTCTCTCTCTCTCCACGACCCTGCCGAATTTGAATTCTGCCATCTGTTTCACTCCAGTCTTTCTCCTCTCCTTTCTCCTCTCCTCCACCCCTCTGCTCCCTCCCGCTGTCCCTCTTGATTGTTTCGTCTCTCCGGTCTGTTGTTGAACAGTTGATGCACCGTTGCTATCAGACGGCTAGAACAAGGGGCTTTCTCTGCTTGCTTGACAGTTTAACAGGAAGAAAACCAAGGATAAATAAACGGTTCAGCACTCTTCTTCTCCTAACTTTTGGGATGGCGGGGCGCCGCGTAGCACAGGCCATTAAGCCTTTTTTGAAAAGCTGTGGAGAAGTTGAGCCACGGGACTGCAACGAGCGGAGAAGCCAGGCTGGTGGAATAGATAGCTACGGACCTCAGAAGGAGCTTTGGAGAGGGTTTTAAGACGAGCGATGCCTTTGAGCTCAGAGCCAGTTCATCCCTCATCCGCCCTTCCATTTCTCCTTCCCAGGGGTTGTGGTTCTGTAAATAATGCCAGGCATGATATACGAGTGCCAGTGCTCTCGGATATCGGGCCAGACATAATTTATTCATTAGTTTGGTGGCACTGAAGCGCCTTGTAGTTTTGCTTTAGCAGAGGGAAAAATAGAAAATCTAAACACTGTCATTGCAGTATATACAGTACATGTTTGTAAGATGGCGGCGTTTGCTGACAAGAGTTGGTAAATTCTGTAAGGACCGGAGAGACTGGATGCCATCATGACGGGCTATATAAATAAAAATGGTTGGGCTTTTCAGTGACCTAAATCTGTTCATTGTTCTGCCGTCGCTGTAAGGG
This sequence comes from Lampris incognitus, assembly GCF_029633865.1. Classification (NCBI taxonomy): domain Eukaryota; kingdom Metazoa; phylum Chordata; class Actinopteri; order Lampriformes; family Lampridae; genus Lampris; species Lampris incognitus. Next base: position 19,411,694 of record NC_079223.1, read on the forward strand.
TATGTCTCCCTTGAATTTCAGCCGTGGCATGTTTTTGTAAAAGCGCCCTCTTTGTAATATGGATTACTCTGTCAAAACCATACTCCTGTTTAACCCAGTCCCTAGGCCGAGGTCTTAACCTTTAATTGTAATGGGACCCGTAGTGCGGGTTAGCACTCAGATTGTGAACATGCACTCAGCTGAGACCGTAAGGCCTCATGGGCATGGTCTAGCTTAGGCTGACGGCTCCCAGTTTGCTGCGTCGCTCGCAGTCCATCTCTCAACCCCACCAACAACCCCCCTAATCCCCCTTAGCCCTTTCTGTCTCTCTCACAAGCACACACACACATGCACATACCAGCTGAGTCAACAGCTGCACCGTTGCAGTATAGGACAGGAAGCAGGTCTTGCTCCTGCCATATTGATTGCTGTCCTGTCACACGCATACATGCGGACGCACAAGCGCGCACCCACCCACATGTACACAGTCACGTGTGTTACGACATTGCTTTAATGACATCCTGTTTGGGTTGAGTTACAGCCCCGCACACGTCTACCTGCGCCGGCACCTCTCTGTGAACCGGTCAGCGCTTCTCAAGGCCCAACTACGAAACTGATCACAACCAGAATCGTAGACGCGCGTGTGTGCGCACGTGTGTGTGTGTATGCATGCATATATCCCTTTCCAAACAGGGCGCGGTAAAAGAGAGAAGAAAGGGTGGAACTTTAAATGTATATAGTTAACTTAATTTGCGCAAATATCTTGACCCATTCGAGAGGCATTTGCCGGCCCCTTCATAAAAATAAACGCCATCCACCCTTTAAAATGGTGTGTGGTCTGTCAGAAATCACTCCCATCTGCCCAAGTGTGCCAAGAACAGCAACACTGGACAGGAAACAAGTTCCCCAGAACAAAACCCTATAGAGAAAAACTTAAGGGCAGCAGGAATTGAATAGGTTGTAAAAAAAATTTTCTTTTCTTTTCTTTTTTTTTTCCTTTTGGAAACTATAATTACATTTATCTGTATCAACATGAGCTTGTCGTTTTCATCGTGAGCTCCATCATTTTAACCTAGCTTTAATGGAGCGTGTTGTATTACCTCTGTTTCTGTATACCTGTTAAGACAGGACGGGAAAGGACATTTCTCAATGGGGGTCTAGCAGTGCATGATGGTCGATCATGTTATTATTCTCCCTTTGCTTTTGTAATTTGCCTCTTCACTAGGCCATCAGACCTCGTTACCAAGCCATTCAAAGCCTCAAAAGTTATCAATAAAATCTTAAAACCAATGCTAAATTTCACAGACAGCCAGTGGAAAAAATGCTAAAATAGTAGAAGTTTGATCCCATATACTTTTGCTTTGGTCATATCGCCAGTCTACTGGCCTGTGTATGGGGTTTTATTATTGTTGTTTTAAAAAAAAGAAAAAAGTGGCCTTTTTTCCATGATCATATTTCCCATTGCTGAAAATCCCTCATGTCCTATTTTCCTTTCAAATCTAGTCAGTGACTTTAAACACGTCTGAGAGCTGCAGCCAGTGGTAGATTTGCTTCACATGGGTAAAACTAAGGTCCTACTAAGTGCGGAATTGAAATGAATGGCTTTATGACAAAAAGCAGAAACCTCCAGTATTGGCACTTCGGCCTGATTTAAAAAAAGAAAAGAAAAGAAAAAAGAAACAAAAATATGAGGTGATGAAGTAATTCAGAGGAATTTGTCTCCATCACCAAGAACAGAATGTTCCTTACATTTTTTTCTTTTTCTTTTTTTTTTTGTGTGTCATGCAGCTGATGTTATCATGTCGTGACTTCTGTTGATGGTGGTGGATGGAACCTACATCTTCCATTGGGGGGTCTTATACTGACGCTGTTCTTTACCTTAACATGCTCTCATGTAAACAATGACAGGAAAGGTGTATACACAATGGTAGGGCAGTACTCTATAGGCTAAAATCGCTACAGTTAGGGGCCGATGCAAAATTATACATAAAACTGTACTTGTCGGGGCATCTGGGTGGTGTAGCAGTCTATTCCATTGCCAATCAACACGGGGATCGCTGGTTGGAATCCATGTGTTACCTCCAGCTTGGTGAGGCATCTCTACAGACACAATTGGCCGTGTCTGCGGGTGGGAAACTAGATGTGGGTATGTGTCCTGGTCACCGCACTAGCGCCTCCTCTGGTCAGTCAGGGCACCTGTTCGGGGGGGAATAGTGTGATCCTCCCCCGCTCTACGTCCCCCTGGTGAAACTCCTCACTGTCAGGTGAAAAGAAGCGGCTGGCAACTCCACATGTATCGGAGGAGAGGTGGTAGTCTGCAGCCCTCCCTGGATCGGCAAAAGGGGTGGAGCAGAGACCGGGATGGCTTGGAAAATAGGGTAATTGGCCAAATACAATTGGGGTGATAAAGGGGGGGGATCCAAAAAAAAAATTGAACTTGTCAGGTGTTTGTGCAGGGCATGATGCCATTGTGTGAAAGGCCATTCTAAGCAAAGGGTCATCAGTGCTGTTATTGCAGAGCAGAGGAGGGGATGTCACTAGGTGGGGTTGCAGAGGTTGCACGTAAATGGAGAATCATTGGTATATAAATGGATACTAAAACCGGAATTATTTTCACTTTGGTCGCCACCAATGATACTAGTGAACAGTCCTGTGCAGAACCCTCCTACTCATAAGCTAGAGCATGTGTATATGGTGCTCTCTCTCTCTCTCTCTCTCCTTTTTCTTTGTCTCTGTATTTGCCAAGGAGAACAGATAAATCTAACATGTAATTTTATTTTCATCACACAGAAAGGCTGTCGTTCCTCTTTGTTGAAAGTTTGAGCTCAGTGGAGTACTGGGAGTGAGTGCAGCTACTGCCAAATGATTTCATGAGAATGACTGCTTGGCAGGATCATTCTCTGCCATTCGAGGAAGATTATAGCCAAAGACCTGTGAGCGCGGGCCAAGAGCTCAAGTGAGAGAAAGAAAAATGCAACACAACATCAACAGGAGACATTTGTTGAACAAACTTGTTTTGCCATGACCTTTTGATTTATAATAATCGGCGTTTTTTTGTTTTTTTTTGTTTTTTTTTAATGAGGGGCTAACTTGCCCTTCGGGTGGCACTCTTAATCTTAGGCTGTGTGGTTAAATCACAGCAAAAAAAAAAAAGTTAATTAGCATTAATGCTGCAGAAGTTTTCGTTCTCTCTGGTCTCGCAGCTGGTTTTGCTAAGATCCATGCTGTTACACGGGGCAAAATTGCCGCGTTCCTGCCTTCAAATGTAATTTTGCGTCGTGTAACGGCAGAATAGCAACGTCTAGCCACCCTACGCAGTTACTCTTGAGGCTTTTCTCATTTATGTGTGATTATGGCGTGTTTTAAAAACTAAGTGAGGCTTGAAGGGGCTTGCACTCAACCATCATGGTTTGTAAGAGTGTGTAACAGCAGAATGAGGGCGCGCGCACAGAAAATGGGCCTTCTAACCTACAGGTGTGTGAAGCTGGCAGTGGATGGGCTGTCAGGGCCAGTTGTAGAGGAGGCCAAACAGACCAGGCTACTTCCAGACTAACATATGGAGGAGTTTAGGCATTTCCCCCTGTGATTTATACACCATTTTTTCCTTAGGAGTACGTGGGGTTGTCCTTACTGATGGTTATTTGTGTGTGTGTGTGTGTGTGTGTCTTTATTTTCATTTGATTGTGTACTTGATATTGAAAGTAATGTGAGGTATTTGGACAGTTTTGGCAATATTCTTTGGGGAGTGTTGGTGAATGTTGTGGATTGCTTTAATGGTGATATTTACGAGTACATCTATGCATCGGTAGAGAAAGCTTACCGCGTTTGGGGCAGTCACTCCTCGCCATATGCACCCATGTGAGTTACGGGGCTCCTTGCATAATACGCTTGTTGTGTGGTGTCATTTCAGCTGGTCCGCAGCTCATGTAATGGGTCTATGCAGTGTTTAGGCCCTTGATCATGTGGCTCAGACTGCCAGGCCTCCATTTCTTCCCCTCAAAAACATATCCCCATGTGAAGCATTAAAATAAACAAACATTGCAGGGTCCCTGTGAAGATGAGGAATGTGCGGGATGTGCACCCATCTATCAAGTTTTTTTTTTTGTTTTTGTTTTTGGTGGTGGTGTTTTTTTACATTTAACCCTACAATGGGTTCTTTGACATTTTTTGCTTCTTTTCCCCCCCATTAATGTCACCTACCAGTTAGCAGATTAATAAATCAAAGCAGATGGCCTGGTTTATCCATTTATTTATTTATTTATATATTTTGGCCTCAAGTTCAACGAGCCACTCAGGGTGGGTGCTTCTCAGGTAAAGATGAGCGTCGTGGTGAGAGAAAAGAGGTTTTTGATGGGTCGGTATTGCGCAAAGTGCCCTGAATAGGATGTTTTTGACCATTTGTACCAAGGCTTAAATCTCGGGGTGTTTGCACTCTTGCCCCCTACCCCTCTATTCCCCTTTCACATCTGTGCATCTGCTCCGGATTAAGATGAGTAGACTTGTCAAAGGGGTTTCGTGTAGATTGTTGCTGACACTTTTCACATGTTCCAAAGCCAAGTGGACTAGGTGGAATTTTCAGGAAATTTTCTTTTTTTCTTGTTTGGGTTGTGGGGGGGGGGGTGTCTAGTAGAAACGATATGGTGTCTGGAAGCATTATATACACATACTGTATATATGAAGGCATATTTAAATTGGATTGAATCAGCCTCCAAGCTCTTGGAGCCTATGTGGCATACGGGGCTTGTAGCCTCTCACCTTTTTGTTATACTTTCCCCTTTTTGTGCAAATGCTGACGGTTGAAAACCTGTTTTATAGGTGCTCTCCAAAGTCAGCACAGCAAGTAGGGTTTCACTTTGCTAGTAGAAGCAATGAAGCATTGTCCACACATTAGGCCAAGCCAAAACCACATTCAGACCCTGAAGAAATATAGCAGGATTACTCTGACCAATAGTTAGCCTTCGCATGACTTGGAACTCACATGACACTGTAGTATTTTGTTTTTGTGGTTGTGTTAAATATCTAGTGCTTGCTGTGACAAATGTGGCACATTTATGATCTGCTCCATGTCTAAGATGACTTATATGTACAGTAAACCCATCATAAGACATGTAATTGTTGAACCTGCTCTATTCCAGGTTATGGATGAGACCAAAACGCAAATAGCCTGGCCTTCCAAATTGAAGATTGGAGCCAAGTCGAAAAAAGGTGAGCCTCATTTTTCTGTAATATGCAAATGATGCTCATACTGCACCTATACACTGCTTCCATTGTTTTTGGCTTGCGTGACTTGAGTGTGCTGGACGAAGATCAAGTATAGGTCTTTGAATAATATGTTGACCCAATTTATTGTGCACCTACATCATTTTTCTCAAGCTGTCCCTCTAGCCAATATGGATCATAGCTTTCTTTAAGCTCTTGACTTCAGTACCACCATCACTTTTTTTATAAGCTCCAGAGGCCAGTGTTTCTCATTTCTCTTCACAGAATCTATTACATACACATAATATAGCAGCTGTTCTCAAATATTATTCTCAAAATATTACAATAAAAATCTGCATCTGATTTTTGTTGGAGGTCAGAGGTCCAGAACAAATGACTCACATAAAAAAAATTAATCAACTCAAATAACTTTTAAGCAACATGTATTCAAGTTCAAGATAATGAAAATATATTTGAGCCTAGTGGGAGAAATGGCATTGTTTGCCTGTAATCAGTTGCATGAACCAAGGCTTACAAAAGGTGTGATTGCCAGCCGGAGACATGGATCCAAATGTTCATTTTGAAGACCCGCCGTATTCTGCCTCTGATTGGCTCTGACCGTAATGAAAACTTGTGTATTGGTAGGCTACTCATTACTGTCTTTTATGGTTGCGCTAGTTTCTCTCTTCACCTCAGTGGGGCTCAGCCCCTCACATGCACGTGTGCGTGCGCGCGCGCGCACACACACACACACAGAGCAGAGGGGAGACAGTCCAGATAGATTTACTCAAGTTGACTACAACCACACTTTATGTTAGTTTAAGTGCAATAAAAGCTTCGCACCACCCCTAAAGCAAATTCTCTGGTGTACTGTGAATGTGTGAACTCGGCAGCAACAACACACAAAATAGAAAATGTTACACTTGCGTTAAACATTACACCCTTTGACTGAAGGTTGCCATAATCAGACCAACTTTGAAAAAAACCCGATTTAGATTCTAGTGACAAACAACTACCAGCCTTTTTTTCAATTTACCATTCGTCTTGAAAATCCTTGAGAGGGTAGTTGCATCTAAACTGCAGCTCTACCTTGATAACAATAATGTCTTTGAACAATTCCAATTTGGCTTTTGCCCCAAACATGGTACAGAAACAGCCCTGGTTAAGATCACTAATGACCTCTTTTGTGCCGCTGACTCTGGTCTTCTCTCTATCCTTATCCTCCTTGACCTCACCGCAGCCTTTGATACTATATCCCATCAGCTCCTCATGGATCGTCTGGTTAGCATTGGCGTTGGGGGCATTGTGTATCAGTGGTTTGCTTCCTACCTTACTGACAGGACATATTTCGTACAAATTTAGAATTACCGGTCAGAAAGTTTGATAGTTCCTCATGGAGTTCCACAGGGTTCAGTATTTTGGCCACTCCTGTTTATTATTTACCTCCTCCCTCTTGGTAATATCTTCCAGCACTATGGTATCCATTTCCACTGCTATGCTGATGATACACAGCTTTATGTGTCCACTAAGCCCACTTCCGCTCTCCCCTCCAGTACCCTCACTGCTTGTCTCCATGATATACAGATATGGATGACTAGCAGTTATTTGAAATTCAACAGTAGTAAAACTGAGCTACTCCTCATTGGCACAAAGTCTACACTCTCAAAAACTAATGTTTACTCATTCCCAACTGCTGGAGCCACCATACCTTGTCTTCTCTCAGGCTAAGAGCCTTGGTGTTATCTCAGATAGTACCCTTTCCTTTTCCAGTCATATAAACAATGTCTTCCGGATTGCTTTTTTTCCCATCTTCGAAACATCTCCAGACGACATCCTGCTTTAAGACAACACTCCATGGAAGTGTTGGTCAATGCTTTGGTCACATCACACGTTGACTACTCCAGTGCGATCCTGGCAGGCATCCCCAACAATCTTAGTCCCCGACTTCAACTCATCCAGAATTCTGCAGCACGGATTATTACACGTTCGGAGTCCACTGACCATGTCTGTCCCCTGCTGATTCAATTACACTGGCTTCCTGTGTCACAGTGGATTCATTTTAAAATTTCATCATTAACATTCAAAGCTCTTCATAATCTATCCTCTGCTTATCTCTCAGACCTCCTTCAGACTGACACTCCATCTTGCTCCCTGCAGTCTTCACCAGCAGGTCTATTGGCACTATGGCCATAGGACCATAACTAAATCATTGGCCAATGATTCAGTTATGTTTGTTCAGTCATCCTCTGCATTCAGCTTAGTTAGTTGTTTTTACATGAAGAATGTTCTCAGGAAAGTCATTAGAGACCGCCAGATAGGGGAAGAATTTCAAGGTTGCACACTTTCATCTTTTAATCATTGAAAAAATGAAAGCGTCATACTTGGCTGTCGTCACCTGCTGTTAATTTCACAAGTGCCGGGAATTATTTTTTTCTAAATTGGGTGGTTTAGGAGGTTGGTGAGTCTGCCGTTAAGGATTGTTTTGCATTCTTAGTGGCCAAGTCATTCCAGCCCTATAAAGCATTATCACAGTTATTTAAAGACCATCCTCTATATGTGTGTGTGTGTGTGTGTGTGTGTGTGTGTGTGTGTGTTGGGGGGGGGCATCTATGTATGTCTGTGCCCACTTTGTTATCCTCTGGAGAGTTGTTAGTATGTATCTTCAAGCCAGCTGTGGAATTCAAGGACATTATGTAACGCCTCAGGTCCATCCAACTGTCAGTCCCTCCCATTCATTCACCCAACCACCAATTTGCCCCAAGTATTAGTTCATTCAGAAAACCTGTACATTCCATTAGGGAGTGATCGTCTATGTGTGTGCAATGAAACTATTTAAAATTCCTACTGACGATATGCAGTGTATCTTGTTTTTTTGGGGGGGGGGGTTGGGGTTGGCTGTCAGGCTGGGTATTGTGTAAACCGAGAGGAGCAGAGGGAAAGAATGTTCGCTAATCACTTGCAGTTATCTTATGAGCAAATGCATGTGTTACATTTTTGTGCTTGTCGAAGAAACATGTGGATGTGACCATGTGTTTCTTTAACAACTTGGGGGCATGAGAGAGAAGGGGGGGCAGGACAAGAGAGAGCTTATTGTCCCTCTAGCACAATAATCAAGCTTGATTTATACTTAGTACAATAGGAGAGACTACACCTGCTGTTAGACCCTCGGGGGAAGCCTTCGGGACAATTGCGAACGACGGCGTAGCTTTTCATCATTCCTTTATCACGATACACCAAGTATCACCTGCACAATGCAGCAGCTCATTTGCACAGTCGCCATCACCTGCCCTTAAAAAAAGCCCATGGGCTTTATTTTGCCTTGTTTTTGTCTTTGTATCATAAAATGAGTGGTGTATTTTGTGTAGTGCAGCAAAACGGTTGCGCTGCATAGGACAGCAGTAGATGAGAGGAGGTTTGATGCTTGAAACCTGTTGCTGTACAGGACCACGCTCCATCACACTGCTGCATATTAGGCTCCTCTGCTGCATATTAGGCATCACTGGCACCTAGCTATCATCAGTCACCTGCACGAGTGTGATAAGGCTAGTTGTCAAACTTTTTCTTTTTTTTTTACTCTAAAAATACTTTGTCCCTTTTCCGGGTGAATTCCAGTATGAGAAAAGCAACATCAGTATCCCACTACAGTAGTAATGTCACGTCTTTAAAATAGATTTCCCAATTCGTCTGCTCATCTTTTGATATTCTCGCTTCAAACAAGATGGGCTAAATTCTTGTGTGATTATATTTTATGGTGACATGTCGACATTAACTCTTGGATTGCCAGTTGTCTGTTTCCACAACACTCACTCAGATGTTTTAAATGAGAATCCCCCCGCTAAAAGAACATAATTGCCTTCGTTTGTGTGGTATTTTCAAATGTGAACCTCGGCTGGAAAAATGCTTGAGCTTCGCCAGTACAGCATGCGGGTCAAAAGGTTCCTTTTCTGTCATGTGAAACCACCAAGAGCTGCAAACTGAAAGCTCTCATACTTTGCAGCTGCGTGTCCATCTTGTTATTGTTTGTTTTCAGAGGTGTTGCATGTGCCAAATTAAGACTCAAGATATTCATTTTTTTACTCCACAATCAATCACCGAATGAGCGCGCACAGCACACTGCACTTGAAAAATGTGGGGGTGTTCTACATCACGAATCTCCAAAAGTCATTTAGGCTGGCTAATGTTTGCCAGATGTGCTGTTTAAGGTTACAGTGGGAACAGCACATCTAATGCGCCCTCTAATGTCCGGAGAAGGTACAACACGAGGAAGTGGAGGGCTCTATGGTCCACACCAACAGCTGTGTTTGAAAAAATTCCCTGAGACAAACGCTGAGCCCGTGAAGCGTCCCTGACTGCTCTCGCTGTACTTTTCCCTTTGTTTTCCTGCCTCGGACGGCATCCACCCTTCGTGATGTAACTCAGTCAGGATTAGGGAGAGATTTTAGCTTGTTTTTCGCTTAGGTCCTTATCATGCAAAGGGTCCCTCCCGGCATACTGGGTCTGCCTTGGCTCTGTGTCACTCTTGGAAGATACATGCCAGTTTTTACTGGTGCTGTATGGCTCCCCCGGTGCCTTCAATCCATAAAACAGAACACAGAGGCTCCTGAACTCACTTCCCAGCAACGACATCCCACAATCTCGCCAATCCAACTTAGCCTGCTTGGTAAATGGGACTCGAAGCGGCTCATCTGCTTTCGCTCTTACATTTTGCAGCTCGCAGGAAAGGATTCAGGGTTTGGTGTCCGTGAGTGGGAAGGGTAGATTGAGAACCTTTTGCACTGAAAAAAGGGGGAATTGGGCTATTTTTGCTACTTTTGCTGTTGTTTTTCATCCCTATACTCCTTAAAAGCCTGACCAGGCAACGATGGGGATCTCCGATGTCCCGGCATTACTGTAACAATAAATCTTGTTCTGGGAGTCTTTTCGTACGGCCATGCTATAAATCTGAGATGCTCGGGGTGCATGTGCTTTGAGGGGTATTCCTGGAAGGGGACTTAACTGACTTCCTGCTACTCAGTACAGTCAACATGGGGTCCATGGACACGGGGTGTGTGTGTGTGTGTGTGTGTGTGTGTGTGTGTGTGTGTGTGCTTGCGCATGATGATGTGAATGCACACATTTTGATATGTCTGCATATGCGTTTGTGCTCCCCCCCCCCCCTAATTCATGGTGTCTCGGGGCCTGGTGTGCAGTGTAGCCAGATGCAGGCCTACTCCAGTCCTATACAGATGCTAGCATTAGCCTTGAATGGTTTAGGTATGCAGTGTTTAGTTATTTTAGCTGCGGTATTTAGTGGCCACGGGGGTCTCTGAAAGTACAGTTTACTCAAACTGTTAGAGCCTTTACTCACATGATCTGCCGTGTGCCGACTAGATCTTCAGCTCCACAAAACAAATTAGGGCGTCGCAGGTTCAGTTTCAAGTCATTTAAGTCATTTAGACGATGACGTTTGCACTTGTTGCAGAGAAGAGGACTCGTGCACATATATCCAGAAGTTTAGAAAAAGGGGATGAGAGATGGACCGAGCTCTTATTACATCCATTAGAATAATTTGACGAAGAGTGAGGATCCGAAACGTGAAGTGAGGCACATTCAGCTATCCGGCAGCTTATTCACAGAAAATTATCATGGAGCTGTTCACAACCCTTACAGTCTCTGTAAGCCCTGCCAAATGACTGACAGACTGACTGAATGTCATTCCTCGCAGCTGCCCCGACATCGGTCTCTAGCATGCTTTAACGAGAGTCGGCAGATTTCAAAGCTGCAATTAACTGTCGCTGTGCTTTCCGTCATGTACTGTAATTTGTTGCAAATGCGAATAGCTTATGTTGTATTTGGTTACATTGGCCTTCGTTCTGTCAGTATTCTGCCACACACACACACACACACACACACACAGACACACGCATACATTATGTCAGTGTTTTAATTCTCTCTCCCTCCCTCCGTTTTTAATCTTATTCCTTCTCTTTCCTTTTCCCTTGTCTCGTCATGCAGATCCGCACATTAAGGTGTGTGGAAAGCGGGAGAATGTGAGGGAAGCCAAAGACAGAATCATGTCTGTCCTTGACACAAAGGTACAGTAAGCATTTTGTTGTCATATTTCTTTTTTTTCTCTCGGATCCCCCCCCCTTTTTTTTTCCTCCCTAATTGTATCCAGCCCATTACCCAACTCTCTCAAGCAGTCCTGGTCGCTGCTCCACCCCCTCTGCCGACCCGGGGAGGGCTGGAGACTACCACATGCCTCCTCCGATACATGTGGAGTCGCCAGCCGCTTCTTTTCACCTGACAGTGAGGAGTTTCACCAGGGGGACGTAGCGCATGGGAGCATCAAGCTATTCCCCCCAGTTCCCCCGAACAGGTGCCCCAACCGACCAGAGGAGGCGCCAGTGCAGCAACCAGGACACATGCCCACATCTGGCTTCCCACCCGCAGACACGGCCAACTGTGTCTGCAGGGATGCCAGACCAAGCAGGAGGTAACACGGGGCCTCGAACCAGCGATCCCCGTGTTGGTAGGCAATGGAATAACAGAATAGATCACCATGCCACCCGGACGCCCTGTTGTCATATTTCTACCACTGGGAGCCTGTGAGCTCTCTCTCTCTCTCTCTCTCTCTCTCTCTCTCTCTCTCTCTCTCTCGCTCTCTGTCTCTCTCTCTCACCTCTGTCTCTATTTCTCTCTCCCTCTGCCATGTTACTCATGCATTTGTGTGTGTGTGTGTGTGTGTGTGTGTGTGTGTGCGCGCGTGTGTGTGTGTTTGTGCGTGTGTGTGGCTATATAAACATTGTTAAAAGAAACACTCAACGGTAGGGAAAGTGCTCAACAAATGAGCAAAATATTATTTTATTAATGTTAATAATATTGATTTATTGACAGCTGATGATTGCTTATGGCATGAAGCAGGCTTGTACTGTCACATAGAGAATTTACTTGAATAGCTATATATATATATATATATGTGTGTGTGTGTGTGTGTGTGTGTGTGTGTGTGTTTCATTTTGGTACAGGTTGACACTAATCACGCTAGGTATCCATGTCCTGACTTTGTAAGGATTTGTAATGATTTTATGTTTCCATGGCAACTGAGATATCAAATACCTGTCTAAGTGTACTGTAGCACCCCCTGTGGGCCGGCAGTCGTTAATGCAGCCAGTAACAACCTGGCTTTTGCCACCACACACAAGGACAACACATGATTGGCTTTCTCTGCCACGTTTTTCCACGTGGGTTTGTAATGAGAGGAGCATTTTTTCCCATCAAATCAAAATAATTGTTAGATTATGACTCCCCCCCCCCTAAATTGTGTTTAATCATAGCAATGGTAAACAGCATAATTTGATGCTCATCTGCTTCTCCTTTTCGAAATTTTCCGTTTGAAAGGGGTTTTATGCATTGTGTTATTTGTTATGACTTTCCAAATATAGTGAAAGCTCTGTAATAAATTGGCTTCGTAGTGACACACCATCTGTAAGCCAGAAGAGCAGGGTGAGAATCAAGGAGAGCCCGGAGAAGAGCATCATACCTTGGGCTTTTTAGTTGTTTCTGTTTGGTGAGTCAGACTGAGGAATAAAGCTGATTGGTTAAATTTTCGAGTTATTACAATATTGGCCACACCAAAAATAATAATAATGAACTGATATACCACTTTTCTTAACAATGTTACAAAGTGCTTTACAAAAGGAATAAAACCGGACAAGGTAAATAAAATGAGAATAAGGCCAAAATTCACAAGCACAGAGAAAGTATAAACAAATAAATGGCAATAAATACTATATAAATAAAAATGTATATCAAACATTTCCAAAAGCTTTCACTGAAAGAAAAGCTTTAAGACGAGGTTTAAAAGAAGCTAGAGACTTGGTGTGTCTGAAATAATGTATTTATTCTAACACTGGTATTGGTTGCTTTTCACAGAAAGAAATATTGGGCATGGATGCTGCATAACCAGGAATGTTCTGTTCAATGGTGCCTTAATTGCACAATGCAAAACATTTTTGTCTCTGCTGCACTCAATGTGTGTATACTAAATACTTATCAAGAGATGAGCTTGCAGCTTAAAACATTAACAGCTGTACCACTGGGGGAAAATTTGGTCTTGCATTCATTTTTAACTTTGTTATAAAAGCTACTAAGTAAGCATTATCATCATTTATAATTGTTATTAATCACCCATCCTCCTGCCCCCTCGTCTTTCCTTCTCTCACTCAGCAGAGTAACAGGGTAACTCTGAAGATGGATGTTTCCCATACGGAGCACTCCCACGTCATTGGTAAAGGAGGCAACAATATCAAGAAGGTGATGGAGGAGACGGGCTGCCATATCCACTTTCCTGACTCCAATAGGAACAACCAGGCAGAGAAAAGCAACCAGGTTAGTTGGGCTCCAGCACTGAGCATACTAGTCACACTCACTCCTCAGCTCCTGACTCAGACACTGAGGAATGGATTGTGGAATTCAGTTGCTGGACAAAAGACTATGTAAAACTTGGCTGTAATTTTGAGAGTCACCAAGTTGATCCTAGGCTGTGTACAGAGTGCAAAATGGACTGGGCTTTGAGTTTTTGTCTTACCTCACTCCCTTGCAATTATTTCTTCCCTGGCTTTTTTTTCCCCCTTTCTCGCATTGTAGCTTATTTAGCTTTCTAAACTAGGTCAAATGAACTGTTCCCTTTTTGGTCTGTATAGAAACCACATCAAGTCTATTTACTAGCTTTTTACTAGCTGTGTGTAGATGAAGTTTGGTGTTGTGGTTGGCCAAACCACAGGAAGCCGGTGTGTTTTAGATGGACTGAGCTGAAAAGGAGTAGGAACCTACTGTAATTGCAATTAAACTGCATATTTATCTAGTCTGGTGGCTTCAGCAGGTCGGACTCTTCAAAACATTGCACAAAACACTTTGCAAGGGGCTCTATTTCATGCTTTGTTATGGAGCTGCTGATCACAAGTTCAATGGTGGCCAGTCTTTCAGTTTATAAATCATCACTACTAATGTCTACCAGTTCTAGTTGACAATGTGATCATAAATAGAAACTAAGGGGGTGTCCAGATAGCATAGCAGTCTATTCCATTTGCTGCCAACACGAGGATCTCCGGTTCAGATTCCCGTGTTACCTCCGGCTTGGTCGGGCGTCCCTACAAACGCAACAAACACAACTGGCCATGTCTGCGAGTGGGAAACTGGATGTGGGTATGTGTCGTGGTTGTTGCACTAGCATCTCCTCTGGTCGGTTAGGGCCCCTGTTCAGGGGAGGAGGGGGAACTGGGGGGAATAGTGTGATCTTCCCACGCACTACATCCCCCTGGTGAAACTCCTCACCGTCAGGTGAAAAGAAGCGGCTGGCAACTCCACATGTATTGGTGGAGGCATGTGGTAGTCTGTAGCCCTCCCCGGATTGGCAGAGGGGGTGGGGCAGTGACCAGGACAGCTTGGAAGAGTGGGGTAATTGGCTGGATACAATTGGGGAGAAAAACGAGGGGGGGGGGGAGAATTTAAGTTCTGAAATGAACAGAACTTTTTTTTCCAAATACCTACCAGTCCCAATTTGTGGGACCTAATTTATACTTAAGTGCTGATAACAAGTTGCCCCAGCAGCAGTAATGTGGGCCAGTTCATGACTACCTCCATTTTGATGAGCATTTACTGATCAAAGATGAAGGGAGTAGGATGTTAAGTAGGGTAAAAAAATGAGGATAGATTGCTGATAAGTTTGCAAGAAATCAAACATGAACAGTGGGTATCTTTTATCATTTCTGTGGTAAAAGTCTTCATCAAATCCTATGTGTTGAATGGTTGTGCTGAAAGGCAATTTCTTTAATTTATGAAGGCCATTAAAAAAAAAAAATCATAAAGTTGGTCTCCGGAATACGTTTCTGACCAAATTGACTCTGTGGTTCATGATCTGAAAACATAATTGATGGTAAAAAGTTTAGCAAGTCAAAAAATTTGACATGAATAGCTGAAGTGTTATCAAGTCTGGCTTTCAAAAAGCCGTTATGCCCCCCCCCCCCCGTGTATGTTTCCACTGGGTGTTAGTTTTCAGCTATGAAATTCAAAATGATGTTCTTATGTATGTAATGCTTTTAGCCATTGCTTTTTTATTGGCCACAGCTGGGCTTAACTAACTAATCCATGTTATTTCTCAATGCAAACAGGTGTCCATCGCAGGGCAGCCAGGGGGGGTAGAAGCAGCTCGAGCAAAAATAAGGGTAAGTTGGAACGGCTTTATCAGTGCCATCTCTCTGCACTGTATCCATTCTAATCAGAATATTTCTATCCATCTTTAATCCTTTTATCCAAATGATCTTTTGCTAGCACAGTTGTCTCATATTTTATTTCCGGCAGTCTGTGGGAGAACCAGGTCTATGAAATTGTAATATTCTGGTTGTGGCTAATGTGGCAGAAGAAAGGAAGGAAATGAATTGAAGCCAACTTGCTGTTCTTTGCGTTTGGCCCACAGGAGAGTGGACTGGGCTCACTCATGCCTATCAGCTCTCCAACACTCATGCTGAAACACAGCCATGTTGTGCTGATTCTGTGAATGCGCCAGCTTGACTCACAGCCTCAGTCTTGAGCCTCTGATCCAGCTCCGTTGTCAGCTTTAGTATCATCCTGAGCCCCATTTTCACCCTGGCTGCAAGTCTTATCCAGTCCGCCTCTACCAAAGCCTCAGACCTACTCTCATGCGTATTTTCAACACCGGTTCCAGGCCGCAAGCCCCTCTCGCAGGCAATTCCCAAGTCACTTCTCTGGATCAATAGAAGAAGAAAAACTCTTGCAAAAGTCTTAAGCCCCGGCCCATTTGCAGCCCCGTTTCCAGCCCATTCCCCTGCCTCTTAACAGTTCTGATTTCAGCCCGACTGGAAGCACTTTCCTCAGCTTCACCTCAAGCCATAAGCCTCAACACCAGCTCAACGGGCGGGGGACCTTCAACTTTCTTTGTTTCAATACCACAATTCACTACGCTGGTTAGTACTTCCTTTATGGACTGACCAAGGCCAACAAGACCGCATGCATATGAGAGGCAGAAAAAGATAGGGTGCTTAATGAATAGTTTGGATTTTTTAAAATCTGTCTTTATTATATATTCACCACTCCAGTAGGTTTCATTTCAACAGTCATCCATCCTTTAATTCATGCTGGAAACGGAGCTCTAGCTTGTCATCTACAGTTGAATGCAATTAATGGAGGGAAAATCCACAATCCTCGTTCAGTACAAAAAACACGCCTTGGTTCAGCCAAAGTTAACATGATGCTGCAGCAGTATATCGCAGCAAATTTGAGATTGCAGTAAATTTGAGCGGTCTTTTAAAAGAATGTAGTTTCAATTATGGTCGTTTCCTACCGTGCTACTTCCTGCAACACAGCTTACCGGAGATTAGCAGCACTCCGCCATGGCACAACAAAGCAAACACTAAGAGGGAATCTGGCAATAAACAGAACTGTACATTCTTAAAAGGATCTCTCAAATTCGCTGTGATAGACTACATTATGGTAGGTTAGCTCTGGCACTCTCCCCCAATAATTGCATTACACCGCGGATGGCAAGCTGGAGCTGCGTGCCTAGTATTGAGAACAAAAAGGATGGAAGATTGAAAATGAAATATCCTTATGCACTACATGAGTGGCGAGTATAAGCTAGGTAAAAGACTTGGAAAAAGTCAAACAATTCCTTTTAGAGAGAGGTGGAGTGTAGGGTATGTGTGTGGTGGAGGAGACGGTAAGGGCATGACTGTGTCCTTCTGGTGGCTAAGGTGTGAAAGGAATCGATAGAGAGGGGGTCAAAGAGAGATGGGGAAGACGGAAAAGCGGGAGGCTAATATGTGCATTTAGGGGGAGGTATTGAAGGGTAGTTTGTATGCGTGTGCAGCCATTTGTTGGAACGTGATTACCCACATATCTCTCTGTGCTTACCAGATATTTTCAGGAGCAGCAGTCATAGTTCTGTTCACCCACTTCCCTGGGGGCGGGGGGGGGTATAGCAGGTCCAGTTTTACTAGCCTTGTAGGAAGGGCTCTTTCTAATATAAGCGGTTCAGAACCAAATGAATTTTTAGGCCTTCCAAAGAACACACAGTCAGGATGAATGGGGTGGATCAAAGACGAGCTTTCCTCTCGTCCTTTCTCCGGACCCTGACTCAGACTGAGATACTCAGCCTGTGGTACGTGAACGCTTACCGGATCAGCACTTAAGCTGTTCCACACAGGGTTATTTAACACTTCTTAGGAGGCAGTTCTTTTGCACTTAGCTTTAATTTTGATATTAACTGCATCAGTAGCCAGGAGGCAATTTCTCAAATAAAGCAGGTGAGAGGGTATGAGTATATTTTTCCTCACATTTTACCAAAAAGTCCTCGTGAGCCAGGGAGATGTTTAAATATTTGTTCAACACCCTCAAACCACCATTTGGCCCTCGCTGTTCACACTCCGCTCTTCCAGCTGGTGCAAGCACCTCCTACCACTGTCCGCTGTGCACACTTAACCAGGTCGCTACAGATTTTAAGTTTTGAAATTTATAGTATAGCAGTCAACAATCCTCCTGCTCTGCTTTTATCCAAATACCCCCATACAGGGCTGTATTAACACTTCACTGTGCCCCTGGGCAACAACATTCGAGTGCCCCAGTTCCACTGGTTTGAATGGTAGTATGGAATAAATGTGATCAGTCAGTATTTGTGCCCGAAATAAATGGTGCACAATAGCACTCATCTGCAACTCGCCTAAGGAAAGCCATTGCTTGAGGACAGCACAAATAGGCGTCGATGTGTTGTTATTAGGATTTCCTTTTCTCCTGCAGTTTCTTTCTGTCAGACATTCATAGATTCCTACACGGACTCAAAGCTGAATGAATGGTGCCTTGAGGATTTATTTGTAGGCCACCACCTGTCTGTTAGTTTTCAGGAACCAAGGCGCAACAGGGCACATGTCCGTCTGTGGAGCGCGTAATAGACTTTACAGCAGAGCGCACAGTAGGCTGCAGATGGCTGCATCAGCTACGTGCAGCTGGAAACGCACACACGCCAACACTGCTGTGAAAATCCTCTGATCTGTCAGTATATACCTATTTAGAGCCTGTCCATACTCTTGGATGTAGCATGAAATTGGTCCTGGGTTCGAACCCCGGGGTTGTCCAACCTTGGGGGTCATCCCAGGTCATCCTCTGTGTGGAGTTTGCATGTTTTCCCCGTGTCTGCGGTGAGTTTTCTCCTGGTTCTCCGGTTTCCCCCACCATTAAAAAGACATGTTAGGGTTAATACTCCTGTCTGTGCCCCTGACCGAGGCATGGCAAGACGAACTGGAGTTGGTCCCTGGGTGCTGCATGGCGGCTGCCCACTGCTCCTAGCTACACAGCTAGGATGGGTTAAACGCAAAGAAAGAATTGCCCCACGGGCAATAAAGTAGTAAAAAAAATAATGAAACGGCCCAGACAAAATGATGCGAGATAGTGTTATAGATATGGAAAATTGTGACACATTCTCCAATTGGTTCGTGATCGTGTTGATTAATGGTTTTTCTTTTTGATTTTTCGATAGTCACTCGCGGCTACTGTTGAATGGTTTTTCACGTAGAGATATGATGCTGCTGCCGGCTGTGCACCACCAATAGACCGGCACAAGTGAGACGCTTTAATGAATAGCCATGGCAGATAAATAGTCCTCATTTTTCGCAATTAACTGACGGGGAGAAAGCTCGCTTTCAATAGAGGCATGGATGTCAAATGAACGGGGTCTAACTTTGCAGTATTCAGGGTCTGGGACAGGAAAAACTCATAAAAATGAGATATAACTAGATTTTTTTGCTTGTCCTGGGCCCTTTAGAGGTCTTGGGCCCTTAGGCAGTTGTCCCCTTGCCTTTATGGTTAATCCAGCCCAGCCCCCATATTATCAGTGCTGTGTGTTACTATGCTATGTTCTGAACAAAGCTGTAGCACTCTGGGAGCTCATACAGTAGTACACAATGGGTTGACAAAGTACAGGAACTCATCACCAACTCGGCCTTTATGACAGTACATACACTGTATGGTTTGTTTGTTTTGTCCCCCCCCTTTTCTACCCAATTGTATCCGGCCAATTACCCCACTCTTCCGAGCCGTCCCGGTCGCTGCTGCACCCCCTCTGCTGATCCGGGAAGGGCTGCAGACTACCACATGCCTCCTCTGATACATGTGGAGTAACCAGCCGCTTCTTTTCACCTGACAGTGAGGAGTTTCGCCAGGGGGATGTTGCGCGTGGGAGGATCACACTATTCCCCCCGGCCCCCCCTGAACAGGTGCCCCGACCGACCAGAGGAAACGCTAGTGCAGCGACCAGAACACATACCCACATCCGGCTTCCCACCCGCATACACGGCCAATTGTGTCTGTAGGGATGCCCAACCAAGGCGGAGGTAACATGGGGATTCGAACCGGCGATCCCCGTGTTGGTAGGCAACGGACTAGACCGCCACACTACCTGGACGCCCCACAGTACATGTACTGTATGTTGGCTGAAAGCAGCTCTGCTCAGGTTGATTCAAGCAAGCAGCCTTTTGTATTATCTCTAGCCAACAGCATCCCGTTCAGAAGCTCAAGTTCTGCTTCCTTTTAAAGGAATAAATTTACATTTGCCCCCGTTGTTCGTACATTGGTATTGAACTTACACTTTGTCCACGGTGAATATAATGGACCCAGCTGTTAAGGCCATTCTAAAAAAAATGTTGCCTTGTGTATTTATTTCGTTGACAGGGTCTGAATTACGGAAAACCGTTAAACACGTAGCTTCTTTTAAATAATTGTTTTATCTTGTCAACAATCAATCGGAATCGATGGGATGTTTTTAACTGGTAGATCCTTCATTTTGGAATTGATCTCCTCAATTGGTAAGTTACACTGAACGACACTGGAGGCTGATCAGCTCAAGTTTTAAAGAGAAAAGGTAATTTAGCGGCTAAATCTATATTAGATCCCCTATTAAATCTATATTTAATGTGAGGGGTGTAGGGAAAGTATTGTGTTAAAAAAGAGGTTTTCATTCCCTCTTATATCTACTTTAATTGGAATCTGACTGATGGACTCTTTGAAGACGACTCCCAATAAACGATGCCTTCACAGTAATGTGGTCAATATTAAGTCCTCATAAACTGTTGGGTGCAAGAGGAAGCAGCATTTTTTTTCCCCAGTCTCATGCCCTCTTCTGCTTTGGTTAACGTTATATAACTGTATACCATTCGTGGTTTGTCCTGGGTGGCCCTGATACCACATCCTCTTCCAAAGTTACTAAAATCCAGAGGTGGTTGGTTTTATGGCTTATCCACTTGCTGCTGTACAGATTTTAGGACCCCCCCCCCCCCCCCCCCGCTTGAAGATTTTTTCTATAGGCGGACTAAATGGGTTGTCTGTCTATTTTGGTTCACCAGGGTGAAGATATCTATGAATGTGTAACTAATCTGTTGTAAAGGCGATGCGTCCTCGGGGGTTCCCAGTGCAGTGCAAGAGTTGATGGGTCAGCGTTGAGAACTCTGGTCTGCTGCTTTTGCCTTGCAGACGTTTTCATTCCTCCTTTGTTCCTCTCACCCTTGCAGCAGGAGAGAATGTAAGCGTTTTACCTTTTTTTTTTTAAGATTGACTCTAATGTGAAGCGCGTGTCTGCCTGGTAGACCTTTTTTTTTTTTTTTTGGGAGGGGGAAAGGAGCAAAAAAAAAGCTGAGGTCAGCTTTACCATAAATCAACCCTATTCTTCATTCAGCACCCGATTCCTGCTGTTCTGCTTGTCCTTTCTGCGTTTCCCTCAACGCTGACCTAAATTTCTCCAGCGTTTTTGAGTGCGAGTGCTGAAACGTGATATAAATGTAGGGCCAAGCGCATATGGGACTGATCAGGGATGCATTTCTTTGGTCGGAGCAATTCATGCAGCTTGCCCTTCACTGGCAGCCAAAACCATAATGGCTCTCTGCCCAAGAGTCGTTATTTGGATAACGCTGTGTTTTTGTGTGTACGTTTGTGTGTGTGTGTACGTGTATATACTGTATGTGTGTATACTCATGTGTGTGCCCTTTTTTTGTGTGTGTACATATGCGTGTACGTTTTCATTCCTTCTGATTTGCATGTGTGGGTATGTATACATATGACCTGGCTCCTCGTGTGTACATGAGTGTGTGTATGTATGAGCTGCACAGGAAGGCCTGCTTGTCTGCATGTACTCTCCCTGAATGGCTGCTGTGTTGTGAATATCCAAGTTCATTTAAATGCCTCTGTCAAACGCTGTGCTGCATCCAAAGTTGTGCAGCAGCGCTGTTCAGTGTACCAGCGTGGCGTTGACACAAGTATACTATAGGTGCGAACCATCGTGGCCATTGTCTTGACTTTTTGTGCAAAATGTGTAAGCTACACTCGGGACTGAATTGTCATGGTTTTGCGGCGTTGCGATCTCCCAAATGGCACCACTGCCCTGCAGCGTACTTAGCGGGACAAAGGGCGTTTCTTCTATTTCTGGCACCGCTTACCTCACGTTGATTAACCCCTCTGGATTTATTCCAGTTGACAGGTTTACTTGCCGTGATCCGCCCCTCCCTGCATATAGGAGACATGTTATGTCTTCATGTGGATATATGCACATGTCAGCCCTTCGTAAAGAAACCGTTCTCCGCCTCCTGACATGTGTTTTAACTCTGTGTCCAAATGGTGTTAATCACGGTCTCATGGCAGGACAAAGTGATACGAGCTACTGTTCTGTGCCTGGCCAGGAAATGATACGACAGCACATATATTTCTGCTGATGAAAGGTTATCAGTTATTTTGACTGAAGTTATCATACTACGGGCTGTCCAGCTCTGCCTACAGTAGTCCATGTTGTTTATGCAGCACAGTGGAAACTGCTTACATCCATTCAGGCCAATATAAGCCACTATTAGGAGTTGACCACTTTTTTTGGGAGGGGGTTCTCCCCAATTGTACCCGTCCAATTACACCACTCTTCCAAGGCATCCCGGTCTCTGCTCCACTCCCTCTGCCGATCCAGGGAGGGCTGCAGACTACCACCTGCCTCCTCCGATAGATGTGGAGTTCCCAGCCGCTTCTTTTCACCTGACAGTGAGGAGTTCCTCCAGGGGGACGTAGCGTGTGGGAGGATCACGCTATTCCCCCCAGTTCCCCCTCCCCCCCGAACAGGTGCCCCGACCGACCAGAGGAGGTGCTAGTGCCGTGACCAGGACACAGACCCACATCCTGCTTCCCAACTACAGACACAGCCAATTGTGTCTGTAGGGACGCCCGACCAAGCTGGTGGTAACACAGGGTTTTGAACCACACGATCCCCATGTTGGTAGGCAACAGAATAGACCGCAACACTACCCGGACGCCCAGCAGTTGACCACTTTAAGCGAAATCAATTTTTTTTTTCTCGGATGATGATCTAATTGACACGTCCACACTTGTTCAATAAATATTGTGTCGTGAATCAGATTACTTTTCTATTTCACTGGATTTCATTGAAAGACAGTCGCCGTCTGTCGACTGTCATGTGCTCCAAACACTTCAAACAGGAATTAAACATAGACTGGAGGTTACCATTAGAGTAACATTGCTTAAAGTGCATTTCCAATAACAGTAGGCCAAGCCCTAAAAATTGAAGTAAGCCTATGACACTCCAGGCTATCTGGAAATTTCCACCATCTGGTAATTTCCGTGCTGAAAAGAGGTGGCACTGTTCAGTGTCATGGGAGTAAGTGAAAAAATAACTAAACATTTCTTCAACATTACATTTCCTGAATAATCATGTTTGATTTCTTTTTTTAAGTTTCCTGTGTATGAAAGACCCAAAATGATCCCTTTAAGCAGACTGTTTGATCACAATAATAATAATAGTATAGAGATGACTCCATCTGCCGACTTTTGATCAGTACAAGCAGTTGATCACTACAACCATGATCACTGCAAACCGTTTCCACTGTGTCATGCAAGTCCAGCTGGCTAGGCAGTGAGGAAAGTATAATCTCTCTGTTCCTGTCATCTGTTACCGTTTCTTTACTTTCTCCCCCTGTTTCATCAGCATTTTCTCTCCTTGTTTCCTTCTCCTCCTCTTCCTCCTCCCTCCCCGCCTTCGCAGGAGCTGCTTCCTCTGGTTTTGTCGTTTGAGCTTCCGGCCATCGTGCAGCCTGACCCCGGTTCTCCCACCGTGCAGCACATCTCACAGACCTACAACCTCACAGTGTCCTTCAAGCCCCCCACGCGCCTCTATGGAGCCACGGGGGTGGTCCGCGGCTCACAGAACAACACCACAGCTGTCAAGGTGAGGAGGAGCTCTCTCTAACCAACGTGATCCCATCAGGGTCAATGAGATGTGAGCAGAGATGGTAGCTCAAACACAAGATACCCATACTGTATGGGCTCAAGACTTGCTCAAGTTGGCTTGGTTTCACATCTGGCTCAGAACCATTGCTGAGCATCTTCCTCTTCCTCCACCCTGCATTTCCAGTCTGTCTTGATTATGTTATACAGTAGGGGGAAAAAAACTAAAACTGCCAAAATATGATGTATGATGTGATGATATTTTGTGGTCCCAGTTGGCAACATTTGAATTTTATCTGCTAATTGCTGACTGTCTTGTAAGTCCCGTGGGTTAAAAGTCTGCCAGATGAGTAAAGCTAAAAGTAAAATATAGGATGGGGTTTTCTCTATCCGAGAGAACTGTATACAAATCCATAGATTAAACACAAACAGGGTCTTAATAAAAAATACATTTCATGTCCTTGGAGGAAGAAGGATAGGGGGGGGGGGCTTGCGTCGCAGCTGGGGGAGCAGTCGCCCCGCCGTCTGCTGCTCTCCACCACTGGAAAGCACGGCCCGTCTTTGTGGGGGCCCCCCGTTTCCGCCCGCGGCGCATTTTTTTTATGTTTTACAGGTTCATTCCCAGCAAACGCCAATTTGTATCCTGTTTAAATGTTCTTGACCAAGACTGTGAACTCGTTATTCCTTTAAGTGACCCGATAATCCAGAGTCAGAGTGTCAACGAGAAAATATGAGATGCAAAGAAATGTGAATTGTGGGTCCATTTCTCTCACCTTCCTTCGCTTTAGTACATGGTGAGGACACATAGAAACCAAGGGGTTTTCTTTTCACTGAACAACAGTGCAACATTTTAGGCCCCACTCACATCCTCCCTTCTCAATCTTTTTTTTTTATTATTAGGGATTTTCCCCCCTTTTTCTCTCCAGTTGCACTTGGCCAATTACTCCAATCTTCCAAGCCGTCCCGGTCGCTGCTCCACCCCCCTCTGCTGATCTGGGGAGGGCTGTAGACTACCACATGCCTCCTCTGATACATGTGGAGTCACCAGCCGCTTCTTTTCACCTGACAGTGAGGAGTTTTGCCAAGGGGGACGTAGCACATGGGAGGATCACATTATTCCCCCCCCCCCCAAACAGGCGCCCCGACCGACCAGAGGAGGTGCTAGTGCAGCGACCAGGACACATACCCATATCCGGCTTCCCACCCGCAGACACGGCCAATTGTGTCTGCAGAGATGCCCGACCAAGCCGGAGGCAACACGGGGATTTGAACCGGTAATCCCTGTGTTGGTAGGCAATGAATAGACCGCTACACTACTCAGACACCCCTCCCTTCTCAATCTTAACCCGTATTAACTTCTTTGACCAAAACTTAGAAGAAAAAAAACACATTCGCTGTGGAAATGAGCTGAAAACAACATTAAGATTCACATTGGGTTTCAACTGCGACTCTGAAATATCAGCGGCCAGGCCGGCCTGCTGGAACTTGTTTTTTAATCTACATAGTAGACCAACGTGTTAGTATCACCAGAAAATCTGTAACAAATTCTTTGTGTCAACAACCTGATAAAAAACAGAGTAAAGTGAAAGCAGCGAATAGAAACTATGATAAAGATATATTACAGTTTATAAAGGTGAATTTTGATGTTGTTACGGTTTCGTTTTTATCACGGGGGAAAAAGGGGTCATTGATTAACATTTTTCCACAAAGTTTCCGTCAGCTAAACTAACACTGCCTGGGATCCGCCTAATTGCTTCCAGCACTGCAGGGTCAGAAGGATGCTGAAAAATGCTGAGTTGCAGGAGCGTTACGCCTGTCAGTTCAGCCACTACCACTTGGCAAATACTGCCCTGTAATGCTCTTTTAACTGAAGTCTGCTCCTGACCTGTCAAGTCAAAAACCTCTCTTCAGGGAACTTCTTAATTTCCAATCAGCCTAGTTTTCTCGCGGTGCTCTCCAGCTAGTTGAGTTGTTTGTTGACTGGAAGGAAAATGCATTCACTCCATTCTGGTTGCTGGGGTTGTTGCTACTTTAAAGCCTGCCCCTTGAGCCCCCTGTACAGTGTCCCAACAAACCCCTCATGCCACCTATTGCTCCTCACCCACCTTCACAGTATGGATCTCAATTCAGCTTTGCCAGTTCTCTCTCTCTCTCGCTCTCGCTCGCTCTCTCTCTCTCTCTCTGTCTCCCCCCGCCACCCACTCCCTCTCTGTATGTATGCCTTCAAATATTTTCAGGCTCTCCTGTTTCGATCTGCATGCATATATATGTACGTGTGAGTGCAAATGAATGTGTATGTGTGCTTGTATTAAAGTAGGAAGCCCTCTTGAGTTTGTGGTAGGTCTACGGGGTCAGTCAGGATCGGGATACAGGCCAAATCCGGGATTGGGGGAATATGTGTGCGATGCTGTGCGGTGGTGGGAGACCCTTGGAACATCTCAAAGGATTGCCAAAACCACTGTGGAGTGCTGTGTTATGCTGGCCTCAGCCTGTGGACTTTAGCCCCACATTTCAAATAGCTTTCTGTTCCAGGCCAAGTGATTGCTTGCAGAGGCGTAGTAGAAACGGCAAGAAATGAAACATGCTAATCTAGCCAAAAGATACAGGGGGATAATACAATAGTTTCCGTTGGTTTTTGTTGGAGGCACTGGTCTTTGTCTGAGAAATGGGTGACCGAGCTTTACACTCCTCACGTTAAAATATATTTGTTTCTTATGTGGTATATAGACTATCCTGAATGAAATTGTTTTGCGCTCGAGTGTAATATAGAAAAACCACTTTAATTATGTGGTTTCATGTGTAGTATTTTCCATGTGATTTTTAGATCAATGTTTGTGATCCATAGGACTGAAACACAATTTTAGAGTGATTTGCAGTGTCCTTTTTTGTTCTCTCTGCTGTATGTTTTCCTGACCATATACGTTGGTGGCTGTTCTTTCACTGTCAGCTTGCATTCATTAACACAGTCTTGCTCCAAATGGGATGGAAATCATCAGTCAATAAAAAGATTACATGTTCACAATTATTGGTAGCCTACAAAGTAAGCTATCATGGATTATTATGTTGTAAAAATATGTTTACACAATTTTGGGGTGGTGGAATCTGATGCATTTAAAGGGCCCTTCACATGATCAGTGACAGAAATGTTCAGCGCTGGCGCTGCCATTCATTTCCTGTGTGGCAAGTGTCGCCGCTGAATCTGGCGTCGCTGCCACCCTCGGCGTTCTGCGCTCAGGGCCCAGACGCTGGGAGAGAACCTGGCGCTGTGCTCAAAGTTCAACCATATTCAACTTTGACCCTCGCGACGCTTACCCCTGTGACACGCAACCAATCACAGCACAGTTTGATATCATAGCCACAAAATTTTTTTTTTTTTTAAAAACGCGGTAGAAACTTGTTCTGTGCCCGAGTATCTCGAATTATATAACATGATCTTAAATCATGCTGTGATCTGACTAAAAAGTCCGTGGCATGGAATTATGTCAGTTTACAGATGGGACTACCAGGTTGGTTGACAGTTTTATACAATAGAATTTTTGTATGCAGCCAGCCGATATTCACTAATATGACTGTGCTGCTCAAGTCAGAGTTTATTGTCATATGCACAATTAAATACAAGTTTCCCTGTACAATAAAATTCTTCCTTTGCCGTCCACCATGAATGACATTATAAATTTTTTTTTAAAAAAAACACGAAATTCCATTGCCTAACAACACGGGGATCGCCGGTTCGAATCCCCATGTCACCTCCGGCTTGGTCAGGCGTCCCTACAGACACAATTGGCCATGTCTGCGGGTGGGAAGCCAGATGTGGGTATGTGTCGTGCGGTGACCAGGACACATACTCGGGGTGCCTGTTCAGGGGGGAGGGGGAACTAAGGGGAATAGCGTGACCCTCCCATGCACTACATCCCCCTGGTGAAACTCCTCACTGTCAGGTGAAAGGAAGGGGCTGGCGACTCCACACGTATCGGAGGAGGAATGTGGTAGTCTGCAGCCCTCCCCAGGTCAGCTGAGGGGGTGGAGCAGCGACCGGGATGGCTCAGAAGAGTGGGGTACTTTGACAAGTACAACTGGGGAGAAAAAGGCGGAAAGAAAAACAAGAAGAATAGAAAGAATATAAAACAAAGAAAAATAAATAAATGAAGATCGGCAGAGATAAAAAGAGAAAATAAATAAGCTATCCAAAGACTTATATATACACAATATACAATACATGGCGGCGATATATCTGTGCAAAATTCTATGTACAGACGGTATATAAACAGACATGAAATTCTATATACAGACAGTGGGTAAACATCTTGAGTGTGAATTGTGTGTGTGTGTGTAGGTGCACGTGTATGGACGGGGGGGGGGTGAAGCTACCTGTATGGTAAGGTGGGTTAGGGTGGGGGCAGGGGCAATAGATTGTATCTGTTGATCAGTCTGATGGCCTGAGGATAAAAGCTGTCCTCAGCCTAGAGGTTCTGTTCTGCATTTCACACTTCTGTACCTCCTGCCGGAGGGCACAAGTGTGAAAACCCATGTTGGGGGGTGGCGGTGTGGTTGGCTACAGCCACTGGCTGATGCGGGCAGCAGTCTGAAATTGAACCCTCCACGCTGTTCTTTCCTGAATGCTGTCATTTTAAAAACTCGACAGTGTGAATGTAATGAACGCCACTGCTCCTGGCACTGACGCTGATCATGTGGAGGGGTCGTGCCCGACCTGGTGCCGACGGCAATGCTTTGTGCATATCATGTGAAAGCCGCTTTAGCGATATTGAGTGAATTATGTACTTGTGATTTGTTCTCTAATGTGCCATTGATATAACTGCCTTTTTTAATTGTTTGTTTTTTCGGCAGAGGGGTACGGCTTTGCTACTCGAACATTTAGCTGGCAGCCTGGCCAGTGCCATATCGGTAAGCACCCATCTTGACATCGCCCCCCAGCACCACCTCTGCATGATGGGCCGCAACGGCAGCAACATCAAGCACATCACCCAGAGGACTGGCGCCCAGATCCACTTTCCTGACCCCAACAGCCCCCAGAAGAAATCCACGGTCTACATCCAGGGCACCATCGAGTCCGTCTGCCTGGCGCGCCAGTACCTCATGGTGTGTATGGGTGTGCATGCATGCGTCGGTGCTTTTGTTTTTCAGTATCTGCCCATTGGAGAGCATTTGCGTAGGTACTACAAGGCCTTTGTTGGTTTTGTGGTTAACAGATGGCATTGGCTTAAAACCGCTCCACAAAAATGAATAAGTTGAATCAACAGTAACGTATACGTCTTGCTTATAGATTTAGAGGTTCCACATGGTGTGTGGTAGATATAATGGACACTATTGTACTCACATCAACAAGGAATGTGAGCGTGATGAGTGGGTTTAAAGAAGTTAACCATGGGTTTGTGAACTCAGCCATGATTGGTTTTAAAGGCTTTCAATGGCCTTGGGGGAAATTTGCTTGGCTATGTCCATGCCTAAAAAATACCCATATCAGATAAACAATAATCTGTATGCCTACTAAGGTTTTCCCTGCTTAATTTGCCGATCTGATTTCGATGTGTTTGCTCATTTCTATTGTGTTTTCTTGCATCGACTATCTCCTTTCGTGGTTACCCTTATCGGCATGAACGGTGGTGATGAGCCTTGCCTATCGCCTCTGATGGGTTGCACTTGAGTTAGTTACTGTATGGTTTTCCTCGCCAGTAATTAAGGCCTGCAGTTAGCACTGGTTTATTGTGCAAGACGAAGAGCCTGACATATAAATGTTTTTAGGTTCAAATTGCTTTGTGGTGATTCTTGTTTTGCTGCCTTCGCCACTGGGGGGGTGTCTTATCTTAATTGCTAAGGGTTAGTGATGCCGATTTAAGAAAAGAAAAGCGTAAAAATAATGGCTGTTTAACTGTCTTTGGCTTAAAGCTTCTGCTGAGCTGGAACATTTAAAACATTACAGTTGTAAAGATCTTTGGGACTCTGTTTGGAGATCCATAATATGGGGCAGTAAAACTCTGCCAGGTCTGCCGTTCTCTTTGTCTACAGTCCCATGTGGCCTCAAAAGCATTTAGCAAATGCCAAAATCGTTCAAGTTAAAATGTCTTTTCTCTCAGGCTGGAGAAAGAACATAAAAGACAAGGGCTTTTACCGTAAGCCTGAAAGGAATAATAAAAAAAACCAAGGCATTTGTCAGAAGAGGACAAAGCAGTGAGATTGACAAAGCCGGGAGTAGAGGACGGGGGAATAGTTTTGGAGATGAAGATGACAGTGAAGAGAATAGGAGCACAGGGAGAAGAGGAGTGAAAGTAGAAAGAGGCGAAATTGGAGAAGAAAAGCAAGAGAGGAGTCCTACCCACAGCCATCTACTGTGTGTTTCGCCCCCGTCCCAGCCAGACCGTAGATTACAGCTCCAATCCCAGGCCCTGTCAGTACCAACTGGGTCCATACCCGGCTAATTACACACACAGTCGGAGCGCTGTCCAGCACTCTGCCCAAAATACAAATGTCTGTGGTGCCTGCGGTGGTGACCGTGCAAAACGCATTGCTTTTGGAGAAAATTCCCAAGCTCTCTGTGTGGGGTGTGGGTGAATCCACATGTAAATCTTGTTTTTATTTGCATCACTGACATGAAGATCTGCAAATAATACAGTCTGAGTGTGGAGTCACTGCTGATGTTATAAATTGTGTTCAGCGGGGGGGAGGGCACAAATATATCAGGCCACAATGAGCTCATGGATGCTACTTGTCTGCAACTAAAAGGACTCCTGTATTCAACCCACATTTTGATTTTAAAGTTGGTACATGGACTCTTTCGCAGCCTGAATGGGGCCATCAGCGAGAAAATTGGATATTGCTTATATATTCCAATGTTTGTCTCCAGGTCAGATTCCCTGCAAAATCTAAAGAAGCGGTTTATGGCACACGTAAATAGGCAGATACATGACCTCATTACCGCTGTTTATTTAGCAAACACCTGTTTTTCCAGAACACCAGTCCATCGCTCATCTTCCCCTCAAATCAAATGCACGAGCTGCCAGAGTGTGAGTGTAGATCTGTGGATGAATTAATTAGTAAAAAGTAAACAACGAAGTAATTCTTCCATAAAACATGACCGCTTTTGTCCACAGCATTGCGCAAAGTCAACAGAAATTCAAAACTACTCTCTTAGCATCTTTTTTAAGTTCAAGGATTTCTTGGCAGCCAACTAAGTTTCACGGACAAGGAATTTAACTCTGTGGCATGTTACGTAATGACAGATGTACTATCTCAGTGTAAGAAAAAGTACATCAAGAATATCTATCTATCTATCTATCTATCTATCTATCTATCTATATATATATGAGAGATTATTTACATTCCTAAATTATATCTAGATATATGAGTTTACAAAAGATATAGAGGTTGTTGGCTGATGTACCTACTTTCAGTGTGTGTGGATGTATATGAGCACACGTGTGTGCTGCCTTATTGGTGTTGGTGAATAATGAAACCACTCCAAGCTAGCTGACACGTACATTGCAGCATTTGGTTATTTAGATGCTGCTGCTACAACCAAAAGGGAAACCGTGACGATCATTACTGCTTCATCTGATCTGAATCTGTGTGTGTGTGTGTGTGTGTGTGTGTGTGTGTGTGTGTGTGTGTGTGTGTGTGTGTGTGTGTGTGTGTGTGTGTGTGTGTGTGTGTGTGTGTGTGTGTGTGTGTGCATGCACGTGCACCCCACAGGGCTGCCTGCCCCTGGTTCTGATGTTTGACATCAAGGAGGACATTGAGGTGGAGCCCCAGTGTATCACAGCCCTGATGGAGCAGCTGGATGTCTTCATCAGTATCAAGCCCAAGCCAAAACAACCCAGCAAGGTATGACGAGTCCTGCACTGCACACTGTTAGAGCAAGTCAAGAGTCGATGGAAGCCTGTTTTGCACAGCTTTGTTTCAGCCATCCTATTTGAATTGTCCACCTTCATTTTTCAAAATACACAGCTGTGTTCAGATGATTATGGAGTGATATCGCTGTCTAGGGGCTGTGCGATATGACCAAAATCTCGTATTACGATATAGGTCATTCATATCACGATAACAATACATATCATGATATAGGACATTCATATCACGATAATGATACATATCACGATATAGGTCATTCATATCACAATAACGATACATGTCGCGGTATAGTTCATTCATATCATGACAATGATCATTCATATCACGATAATGATATATATCACGATATAAGTCATTTATATCACGATAACGATACATATCGCGATATAGGTAATTCGTAACATGATAATAATACATATCACGGTATGTCATTCCTGTAACGATACATATCACGATATATGTCATTCGTATCACGATAACTATACATATCACGGTATAGGTCATTCATTCATATGATAATGATGCATATGATATAGATCATTCATATCACGATGATGATACATATCACGATATAGGTCATTCATAGCACGATAACGATGCATATCATGATATAGGTCATTCATATCATGATATCGATACATATGATATAGGTCATTCATATCACAATAATGATACATATGATATAGGTCATTCATATCACGATAACGATGCATATCACAGTATAGGTCATTCACATGATGATAACGATTCATATCATGATATAGGTCATTCATATTACAATAACGATACATATGATATAGGTCATTCATATCACGATAACGATGCATATCACAGTATAGGTCATTCACATGATGATAACGATACATATCATGATATAGGTCATTCACAGCACGATAACGATACATATCACGATATAGCACATTTTCTGTTAATTCAATGAATAAATTTATTCATTGAATTATTTATGAATAAGTTTATTTAAAATGACCACATAGAAAGGCCTATTTCTTATTACATTTTGAATTATATACTCAACAAATGAAAGGTACTTGCTCATATTTGGTTATTTTTCTCCTTTTATTTAGAACCTTTGCTCAAATTTGGTCCACGGGGTTTGTTTTGAGCACTCAACTGTGCTTTTGCGGCTCTTGTCTGTAGACTCTATGCGTACTGTTTGACATGATTCTTGCGTAGGTGGTAAAAGACACTAGAGTCTGTTGTGGGGACCAACACGCAGCATATTTTGCAACGTAAGGTTTTCTGGCCCGTGTCAGACTTTTCATACCCAAACTACGTCCATACGATAGACCCTCTTTTAGGTACAAGCTCCTCGTTTTTTCCTGGCTGGTCTGGGTCTTTCTGTTCGGAATTACCCCGTTCTGCATCACGTTCACTGTCCTCCATGTTTGTTTATATTGCCTTCATGCAAGTTTCCTGCCTGCGTCTGTCCTATGCAAAGAGCGGAAAGGGTCGTCCAAATGACAAAAAATATTGCCATAAAGAGTGTGATTTGCGACACAACAAAATAAATGATCAAGCTAAATATGAAACGATAGACGTTTTCTATGATCACACGATATATATCGTCATATCGCACAGCCCTATCTATATCTGTATGTGTAATAAACCTTGTCCTACTTTTTTATGAACCGTCATTGTGTAGCACCCTGTGTGAAATTGTGTAACATTATTGAGCCGACCTTTTCCCACCTTTGTTGCTCACGATTGCTGCTTAATTAGAAAGAACAACAGAAACACAAATATTGTTCCCTGGACACGATGTGGGTCCATGTTGAAAATTTTATTTTCAGGCGGACCACTTCTTCTTCTTCTTCTTCTGTTGTATTTCCGGCAGATTAGACATTTCACAGCAGGCGGAATCACTTTGCGCTTGTGAAAAGAGTTATATTCTGATTAAACACTTTGGGGCACGTAAATGCACATCTTATCAGATCACTTTATTCAGCATCCATTTAAACAGTTAAGTTGGATCTCTAATCAGAATGACCACAGAACGTTGAATCAGTTCATGTGGACACAGTGTTTATTGAGAGAAACGTTTCATCACTCATCTGAATGACTTCAGTCACCGAAGTCTGAAGAAGACTGGAGACTGACCGAGTCACTTAGATGAGGGGTGAAACGTTTCTCTCAATAAGCGTTGTGTCCACATGAACTGATTCAACTTTCTGTGATTTCCCTACCTGGATTATTGAGCATGCTTAAAGACATCTAATCAGAATGATTTCAGTTGGGTTGAGGAAATATTGTCCTTGTAACTGCAGCTACTGGCTGCTTTATCCACCAGCATTGTTCAAGGTTTGTTTTTTTGGCAGGGTTTTGCATTTAGTTTGGACTGTAACCCGTGACAAAAAAGATGGTTACCTTTTTAAATTTTGTTGCTGCTGTTATATTCATAGTCCATCATTACTGTTGCTTGTGGTCTACTTTGCTGCTACACTTATAATTTATATTATTATATGGCAAATGCCGTTGGCCGTCTTCCCAAATCTTGGAACATTGTTCGACTGTAATATTGATTGCCTTCCCAGCATAATCGCCACATCGTCGTCGAATTTCAAATGGATAAAATGGTAAGAAAAGTCGTGGATTGTGGCTTTAATTAATTGAACACATTTCTGTACATCACAATGGAATCACCTTGACATGAGACGTGCTCAGAATGAGGGCTAAAAAAATGTTGGCTAGGAAGTCCGGTTCAGACGAGGGATGTGTGGGCATCTTAGTGTATGAATGTCTGAGTGTTGATGGCTGACGGTGGGGTTTGGCGTCGTGGTCACTGAGTGTAAACCAGGTGCTCTCTCCCTCCCTTGGTCCTGGCCTACTACTCAAACCCAGACAAGTCTGTAGGGAACGGCATGGAGGTGCCAGTGTAAACGCTGGCCCAGCCCAGAACTCCTCCAGAACCCTTCACTTAAACATTTTAATGACGTGACAGCAATAATCCGAAGGACCCTTCCAAATGGATACAGTTGCGGCTGTGCCCCCGGCGCTTTGGCCGGCCCTCAAAGCAGGGTGTGTAGGGAGAGACTGATCGTGACTGGAATCCATTTGGCAAGGGCT
The DNA here is from genome assembly GCF_029633865.1 of Lampris incognitus. NCBI lineage: Eukaryota > Metazoa > Chordata > Actinopteri > Lampriformes > Lampridae > Lampris > Lampris incognitus. The sequence goes on from NC_079223.1 coordinate 19,446,077, forward strand.
GTGCTCTGGCAAGACATGCAGAACCAAGACATGATTTGTATTGGCTTCCTTTTTTTTTCTGATGCTCTTGAGAAAGGGCACAGTTAATGGTAATGCCGGCTAGAAACCGGAAAAAACTCCAGATCTGAATTCCCCTCCTGGCTTTTTAACGCTATAACTGAATTAAAGCGGAAAACGTTGACCATTCAGAGATATCCATGGTGTTCTCAGTGGATGATTTGGTACCACTAAGCACAATTAGTCTCTTTCTGATATTGGGTAACAAGCGTTGCTTCGTATTCTCTGCATTCATATCTTTGAGTGAGATCATGTCTTATGCAGTTAATTAAGATAAAAATACTTTCTCTTGCTCCCTGTTCCCTGTGTCTCTTCTCCTCTCAATCCTGCCTCAATGTTTATCCTTCTAATCTACCCTTAATTCCCTCTTCCTTCCTCCCTGCCCCCTGTCCTCCCTTTCACTCCCTCGTGCTGGTTCCCTCGTTCCCTATCTTATCTATCCCTACTTTCCTCTTTATCCATCCCTCCTCTGTCTGGGTCTGGCTAACTATTGCTCTTTACTTGATCTGCTCCCCCTTCCTCTTCCTGCTCCCTTTCTACCCCATTCACTCTCTGACTGACCACTGTTTGTATTGCCCCTTTCTCTTGCTCTCTCACTCATTCTCTCTCTCTCTCTCTTTCTTTCTCTCTTTCCCATATCCTGTTTTCTTCTATTTACCGCTCTACTTCTCCCCATCTTTCCATTCCTTCCCTCTCTGACCCATATTACATCTCTTGCTGTCTCTCGCTGTCTCTCTTACTCACTCATTCACTCATTCACATTTGCCCTTCTCCTTCTCTACTACCAAATCTGTCCCGCTCCCTTACCTGTCTTCCTTTCTGAATTTCACCATCTCACATCACCCATTCTCTGCCCCCTTCCAATCGCTTCACCCCTCCTCGCCTTCCTTCCTATCCTCCCTCTCCCAGTCTGTGATAGTCAAGAGCGTGGAGAAGAACGCCGTGAACATGTACGAGGCCCGTAAATTTCTCCTGGGTCTCGAGAACAACGGTGTGTCTTCTTCCACGCCACCGGCGACAGTGCTGACCCCCTCCACCAATGGCCCATCCCCCTCCCTCATCTGCCCCGTCGGGTTGGACATCTTGGCCTCGGCTGGCCTCGGGCTAAGTACTTTGGGTAATGAGCCTTGGTTCACTGGTCAAATCTCAGAAAAACTTTCAGCGTGTTAAGAAAATTCTTTTCTATTGTTTCTGTTTTTCTTTTTCCTTTATCCTCCCTCATTGTTTTACCCTCACCTTGTTCTCAGAATATCCAAAAGGGGAAAAGAAAAATCAGTTGGGACGTTGTTGTTTTTTTTTATCTCACTCAAAATGCATTAGCGATGAAACGCTTTTGTTGATGTAGTAATGTCCTCATACATCAGCGTCACCCATATTTCTGCTAGTCACGCACTTGAAGAACAAGAAATACACCAGGCCCTCCATAATTATCACATGCTCTAGTTTACCATATCAAACAGCGGTACTGATTTTAGAATCGGTACAAATGCCATCATCAATACAGTCAAATCATAACTGGTGCATCATGGCCCCAGCAGTTTTAAGTGCTTTTCAGTGGGAGTTGTTTGTCTAGTAACTCTGGTCTGTCCCACATAAGTATGTCTTTGATAAGCCCACCACTAGTGAATGACTCCCGACATGAGTTTCAGTGCCTCTACTTTGACTGAATCATGAGCATGAAACAAAGGGCAAACGGTCTGTGATCATGTAGGAGTTTGTCGAGCCAAGCTCACCGTGAAGGCTCAGAGAAGATTCAACCTAGGCTTTTCATTCATGATACGTAATGTATTATTTTTGATAGATAGTTCACTCCAGTCTTCTCCTTTGTGTTTTCATATACAATTAAAGGAGTTTTGGGATTCAAAAGTAGTCAATATGCCAATATTGATTAAAAAAAAATCCATGCATCAAAATCTGATGCTATTTGATGTGAAAGTAGTTTATGGTTATTACAGATAGCACCCAAAGCAGCTATTACAATTAATTTCATTTAGGTACGATTAAAGAATATCTTGCATGCGGCACATAACCCTTGAAAAGGTCCTGTATGGGGTGTTGGACAAACTGTGTTACAGTAGAATGGATTCTCTCTACTTGTTCAAACTCTGAAACCCTATGAGTAACGCTATGGACAGCCACTTCCTGGCCTTTAGTAATTGCTACTTGCTTCTTTTCATCAGATTACAGGCCAGCCTGCCAGAAGAATCCCTAACCTTATTCCTGGAGCCAAACTAGCCCCTTGTTAAAGCCACAGACCTGCTTCATTCTGTTTTCATTCACTGTGTTTGGGTTGTGATACCAAGGCACCACATACTTGGCGCTCCCAATAACATGGTGTTATGAAGTACGAGGACACACAGGATATGTTCTTTTGCATCTGTGGTCTTGTAGATTTTAAGAATGCCCTCCTCTCATTGCTGTCTGGTTGATGGCGTTCCTCTTAAATGGCAGGAAGGCCAGAGGTTTTTCCCAAGTGTGTAAATGTAAGGTGTGTTTAGAGTGAAAAATGGCTCTGTTCACTGACAGGACCACCTTTGGTCTGTCTCTTTTCTGTCTCCCCATTCTCTCTTCCTTCCTTGTCCGCTCTTTCCCTCTGCAGGTCTTCTGGGTGCAACAGCGCCCCACTCTCTAAGCAACTCCCCCGCTCAGAACTCGGTCCTTAACAGCCTAAACTCCTCCATGAGCCACCTGCAGACTGCCAGCCCCAGTAACGTCACACCCTCCCCGTCCCTCTGGCCCAGTTCCCTGACCAGCACCCAAGGTCTGTTTGAATGGCCAACACTTTCCTCATCTGGGCTGGCTTTGTCAATTACTGTTTTTGTACTGATCTTACCTTGGCACAAAGACAAGCTTAGTACCGAAGTACAGCAGTAGCTCAGGAGGTAGAGCAGGTCGTCCGGTAACTGGAGGGTTGCCAGTTTAATCCGCGGCTCCTCCCGGCAAAAATGTTGAGGTGTCCCTGAGCAAGACACCTAACCTCCAGCTGCTCCCGATGAGCTGGTTTTTACCTTGAATGGTTGGCAACTCGTCAGTGTATGAGTGTGCATGGATAAAATGTGAGGTGTTAATTGGGAAGGGATTTGGAAAAAAAGCGCTTGCGGTCTATTTACCATATTGACATGCCCCCCCACACACTTACACAAGCATAAATATCTATGTATGTTCTGAATGGGTTTGTATGTTTTCTTATCGGGAATAGTGAGTTTTACCCTAGTGGTATACTGTAGAATACTGTATACTACTACAGTTATAATAATAATAATAATAAACTTTATTTGTATAGCACCTTTATACATAAAATGCAGCTCAAAGTGCTTTACATTAAAAACAAGGGAAACAATAAAATTCAACGACAATACAGATAAAATAAGTTAAAAGTAATAAAACACAGACCTAGGCAAAAAACATAAAACAAGGCAAGAAATAAAACCACAGCACAAGATGAAAAATAATAGTAAAGAAATAAAATTGAATTAATTAAAAGCAAGAGCACAAAAATGGGTCTTGAGCCAGTAGTACAGTACTACTGTAGTAGTATACAGTATTACGTTTATAGTATATATTTTTATATTTATATTATTATATTATTTTTATATACTTTTAGTATTCTTAACATTTTCTCTGTATTGTATCACTAGGGTGATATACTACAGAGAAAATTTTTACATGACATCGCTTATGTAGAAATTTTGAGCTTGAACCCCAACTTGTACATTTTCAAATTTAGTTTGATAGTTTAGATTAATGTCCTTAAGGAGGAAAGTCTGTTTTTGCAGTTGTTGCATGACGCAGCATGGAGATAGCACACAGCTGATAGAAACTTAGAAGCACAGCGCACTTTAACAAATACAATAGAAACTCAGATTTGCACATGGGTACATGCCCTTGGTAGACCCCCACAGCAGTCTCAAACAGCAATGAGTAACCTAAGCCCTCGGCACGGATACAGCTACGAAATAAATCCATCATGTACACAACAATGTGGAATGGAGGAAGTGGAAAAGAGTGCTGTGATGTCCTATCCAGGGACACCGCCTAGCAATTTGTTCAGATTTGTGGACAACACCTGGGTTAAAATTAAATCTCAGGATGTACCACATTTCACCAGCCACATTAACTCTGGACAAGCACATCAAGTTCACTAGGGAGGATGTGAAAAATGACAGGTTAGCCTTCTTAGACTGTGAAATTGCAATAGGTGATGGGGGACATTTGATTGTTGATGTTTACCGTAAACCAACACATACTGATCAGTACTTAAGGTTTGACTCTCATCATCCACTGGAGCACAAACAAGGAGTCATCAGGATGCTTTATCGCTGAGCTGACAACGTCCACAGCGGCCAGGGGAGGGGAGAAATCCCACATTAAACAGGCCCTGGTTAAGTGTGGTTATCCTAACTGGGCGTTTGTCAAAGCCAGGAAGACGCCCAAACAGTGCACCAGCCGATCGAAGAGAGGAGAAGGACAGCAGCTGCCTAAGCATAAGCCAGTGGTGATTCTGTATGTGGCGGGAGTGTCGGAACAGTCAAGACGCATATTTTCCAAACACCGCGTCTCAGTTGCTTTCAAACCCCAAAACACTCTGCGCCAGAAATTGGTCCACCCCAAGGATGGGGTCCCCCAGCACAAACAGAGCAATATAGTGTACGCTGTTAAGTGCCAGGAGGATTGCTGTGACTTGTACATTGGGGAAACCAAACAGATGATGGCCAAGAAAATGGCACAACACAGAAAAGCTAACACGTCAGGCCAGGACTCCACAGTCTACATCCATCTACAGGCCGGTGGCCACTCTTTCAAGGATGAGGATGTGCACATCCTTGATAGGGAGGAACGCTGGTTTCAACGCGGAGTCAAAGAAGCCATCTATGTGAAGAGGGAATGACAATCCCTGAATCAAGAGGGGGTGGGGGGCTAAGAGTATATCTGTTGCCATCTTTCAATGCTGTGACTGCAAACATTCCCAAATCCTCTGTGAATAGTACACATGGCCGTTGAAAGTAGTTAATGGTCACGCCTATTTGGGTATGAAACTGATCATTGGTTTCGGCCGTTATGCATCTATGTTGTTTATAAGGGTGGGGATACCTGCAATCAGTTTAGACTGAAGAGGTCATGTAGATGAGTGATGACACGTTTCTGTCAATACATGTTGTGTCCAGATGAACTGGTTCAACTTTCTTTGGATTATTGAGCATGCATAAAGACAGTGTGGGACATAAGCAAGAACCTCGTGCTGTCAGAATGGTCAGTAGGTTATGAGTAAAACACAGGAGTAGCTTATTCAGAGCCCCTATAGCACACTGCCCTACGTTTGACACCATCACAATCACATGTTAACTAAAGCCCATGCAGTCGTTTTAGTAAACATAGAAGTGTTGAGTCTCACTTGTTTGGTGTTGCCATCAGTTAATCCCTCATACCCCTGCTTCAGGCTTCTCATCTCAACTGATGCTGCACCCCGCCACCCAGGCCACACTGAACAGTATCCTGCTGTCGGGGGTCCAGAGCTACACCCACAGCACCCCCTCCCCTCCACCCGGCTTGGCGCCCATAGACAAGCAGCCCAACGGGGTCCCCGACTGCACCAAGGGTCCTTGCACACTTAATGGACACGTAAAGGTAAGCGCTGCTGGTGATGTTTTTCACATGTGTATGTGTGAGGATATGTGACAGTATGAGTATACCCTCTGAAAAGCAAGGAAATGTTCCCTTCCCCAACCGATTTTGTGCTGTCCACATAGAGTTCAAGCTTGCTTTTGGTTTCATGTTGATTTCAGTTTCAAGTCTTGTTTACTGTCTTTATATGCATCTGGATATGTGTGTGTGTGTTTTTGTGTGTTCATGCGTGTTTTTAGCATCCTGGCTCAGTCTATGGACGGATATCAACTGCATCACTCGCAGAAACTGTTTTGAGTCCAGCCCAGTGTGACTCAGTCCAAGAGGCCAGTGGACACAACCCATCAGAACCGCTATCCAGCAAGTCTAACCCAGACGAAGGTACCCCTCTCGGCCGAAGCATTACAGATGTGATCAGCCATGTCTGTTGACCTCAGCACTTGTAAGGGGCTAATTTTGGGTATAGCAGTTTCAGTAGACAGACCTGATGCACAATCAGTTTAGTGCCCTTTCAACTTCTTATTTATAAAGAAAAGTTATTTTGTGGATGCAGTTTTTCCAACTTGTGCTAATGCCGCTAACAATTTTAACGATTTTGTAAACTCGAATTCACCTCAACACATCTGGCCAAGGACCTATGCTGGACCTAGAAGCACCATTTCACTAAATGTTATTAGTGTAAGTGTGACTTGAAACCAAATTGCCCCTTCATTCACCACTTTATGATTTATCCATAATCCTCCAAGCAGGAAAGGACAAAATTTTTGAGTTATGGCTATTTTTGCCTCCACAAATTTGCTGGACTTGACCTGCAGACTACGCACAACTGTCCACCTCAAACCCGCTCCGCTTGAGATTTATGTAACCCTAAAGCCCACTTTGAGGAAAAATGCCTTGAATGTACTTATTCATATTTTTTATACACTATCTGGTTTACACTCGCCACGACATTCCTTGACTCGTAGGACCGTGTTTATTGGGCTGGAACAAGAGACAGATTAACTGCTGGTGTACCAGCGGTTCAGAAAAGGGCCCTCATTTCCTCCGTTTCTTACATGTGCGGTTTTCCCTCAAACCCTCTCTCTCACGCGTCTCACTTTTCCCCCCGTGTTTTCCGAGCTGGTCTCCCCCAGCGTGGCGTGTCCCGGAAAGGTTTCCTCTCCCTCCCTGAACTCCTCCTGTGTCCCAGAATGTGTTTTTGGACCGGCCCGTCTCTGCTCTGTGGAGAGAGAGAGAGCAGGGAAAGTGGTTAAACCCCAGAGAGGTTCATTAGTTTGACTGACATCATATTATTTTATGCTGCAGAAATAGGACCACGTGCTACACAATAAAACACACTCCAGTTTACTCAGCACAGTCAGACTCGCCGCTTAACTTTCTCATGCTCATGTACCTATGGACATACTCGCATCCACACACAAGTGCACCCATGCACAGAAAACCACCTAAAAAGGATCATTTCCATCCATCTAGAACTTTTTAATACAAATATTACGAAGTGCTTGAGAGTGTACACTCTTCATTTAGAAACTCTGAAACGGAGGCAAACACCCCTTGTTAAGCAAATCAGCCTCCTGGCATGCTACAATATCAGAGCCGTGAGGGAAAATCTTCCGTAGTTACAGCTGCTGCATTTTTAATGAATCCAGGTGCCAACAGAGACGTCTCACAGTTGCTTGCATGCACGTGTGCACACACACACACACACACACACACACACACAAACGTCCACCACCTACCCACCCACATCCCTTCCCACAGTGTGATTCAGTCACAGATGGTTTAAGGGGGGATTGTATCAGACCTTGGCGTATTACAGAGTAGAAAATTAGAAACTACAAAGAACTTTTAATCCTTTGTAATCGAAACCACGTAGGATCTTTCAACATGGCATTGCTTTGTCTAATGGAGGAACAAGCAGATCGGAATACAACTAGAATATATTAATTAATATCCATCCATCCATCCAGATAATGGATGGATTAGTGGATATTAATTTCTCCAGTTAGTTAACAGTGGCACGGTAGCCCAGTGGTTAGCACTGTTGCTTCACAGCAACAAAGTCCTGGGTTTGAACCCCAGGCCGTCCCAGGTCCTTTCGGTGTGGAGTTTGCATGTTCTACCCGTGTCTGCGTGGGTTTCCTCCGAGTGCTCCGGTTTCCTCCCACCGTCAAAAAGACATGCATGTTAGGGTTGATACTCCTGCCTGTACCCCTGAGCAAGGCAATGGAAAGAAGAACTGGAGTAGGTTCTTGTGTGCTGCAGCTGCCCACTGCTGCTGTACAATAGGATGGGTTAAATGCAGAGGACACATTTCATTGTAAGAATACAATTCGTGGTAAGAATACAATGTCAAATAAAGTGGCTTTCATTTTATTTTGATTGATTTAAAAATATATATATATATTTTCTCTTTCTAGGCTCTGACACATTTGTGGAAGTGGGCATGCCCAGAAGCCCATCTCATTCAGCTAATGGGAGTGAGCTGAAACAGATGCTGGCTTCATGTAAGACGTCATCAGGGAAACGACAGGCCGTGGAGCTCCTACAGGGCACTAAGAACTCCCATTTACAGTATGTTGGAGTCATTTACATCACATCTTATTCCAATTTACCATCCTTCTCCGTCTTCAAGACAATTCAATCAGGTCCATAGACACCAAGGAATCCAAATTGCAGGACGTCCCACAGATTTGAAGTTAAAGGGATGGAAATGGAGGGCTAATATTCCATGAGGTGTCATAAATGTGAATTCCTGATGCACATGTAGGGAATTAATTGAAAATAGTTTGGGGAATGAGCAGCCAGAGAGACTGGGCTCTGAGACCCATCAAGGCATCTCTTCAACCTGCTGAAATATCAGTTTACATCCGCTAATTGCAATCTTAACAGCTGGTCAAGCAGGAGGTTTGAGTTAGGCTGTGTTCACAAAAAGGATGTGCAATCTTAGGTTATGCGCTGTGTTGTGTCACAGAGATAATACTAGACTGCAAGTTTTGTATGCTGGCCCCTGTCCATGATATTATCATCTTCTGTTTCTTAACAATCTGAACAGCTCCGACTGCCTGCTGTCAGATGCTGAATCCAGTTCATCAGACAGTCCCGTGGCAGACAAGAGAGCGCCGGGCAGTGAGCGGGCAGCTGAGAGGGCAGCCCAGCAGAATGAGAGGGAGCGCATCCGGCTGGCACCACAGTCCTCCTTTGCCAATATGCAGGTACTTACGCACGCACGCACGCACGCGCGCGCGCACACACACACACACACACACACTCATACACACACACACACACGCACACACACACACACATACACGCATATACACACACACACACATACCCACACATACATACACACACACACATGCACACATACACACACACACACACGCATATACACACACACACACATACATACACACATGCACACATACACACACACACACACACACACACACACACACACACACACACACACACACAGTTTATAGTCAGGGATGAGAGAATAACCGGCTACTTTTCTTTCCAGGCATTTGACTATGAACAGAAGAAGCTGTTGGCAACCAAAGGTAAGTGTTGATTTTTTTTTTCCTAATGAAAATATTCTAAAAATCATTTTTAACTTTATTCTTGATATGAATAAATCTCAAACAGCAAGAAATTTAAAATCGATTTAAAAACATTAAAAAAAAAACAAGTCCAGGTAGCGTAGCAGTCTATTCCGTTGCCTACCAACATGGGGATCGCCAGTTTGAATCCCTGGGGGTGTTACCTCTGGCTTGGTAGTACCTCTCTACAGACACAATTGGCCGTGTCTGCGGGTGGGAAGCTGGATGTGGGTATGTGTCCCTGTCGCTGCACTAGCGCCTCCTCTGGTCGATCGGAGCACCTGTTCAGGGGGGAGGGGGAACTGGGGGGAATAACGTGAGCCTCCCACGCGCTACATCCCCCTGGTGAAACTCCTCACTGTCGGGTGAAAAGAAGCGACTGGTGACTCCACGTGTATCGGTGGAGGCATGTGGTAGTCTGCCGCCCTCCCCGGGTCAGCAGAGGGGGTGGAGCAGCGACCGGGACGGCTCGGAAGAGTGGGATAATTGGCTGGATACAATTAGGGAGACAAGGGGGGAAAAATCGGAAGGAAAAAAATAAAACAGGTGATGACTACACTCTGTGTTAAAGCTGATGATGGTGACAACCAAAGTAAGGAAGAGACTTCCTGAACAAAAAAACGTTTCGGGGCATGTTATAGAGGAGGCTAAACTCTGTGGTGCATTCAGGTAGACGAGAAGGGAGTCTCAGACGAGATATGGCTAAGCAGGGAGCCCATTTCCCCCATTATGCAAAGCTTTGTCCAGGGAATATGAAGTAGTCATCTTGTCATTAACAGGGCTATGTTGTCAATATTTTGTGGGAAGTTTTTTCAATTGTCTTCAATTGTATAGCCATTCCCTACGTATTCTGTTAACAAACTCACAGACTAGATCACATTTTCTTAATTCTTAGATTATATGGCTCTTTTTTTTTTAGGCAGGTGGCTGTGTGGTTTATGCTGATTCTCAGTTGTTAACAAAAAATACTAGTTAGTACGTCTGGGTAGTGTAGCGGTCTATTTTGTTGCCTACCAACACAGGGATCGCCGGTTCGAATCCCCATGTTACCTCCGGCTTGGTCGGGCATCCCTACAGACACAATTGGCTGTGTCTGTGGGTGTGTATCCTGGTCGCTGCACTAGCGCCTCCTCTGGTCGATTGGGGCACCTGTTCAGGGCGGAGGGGGAACTGGAGGGAATAACGTGAGCCTTCCATGCGCTACATCCCCCTGGTGAAACTCCTCACTGTCAGGTGAAAAGAAGCGGCTGGCGACTCCACATGTATCGGAGGAGGCATGTGGTAGTCTGCAGCCCTCCCTGGCTCAGCGGAGGGGGTGGGGCAGCGACTGGGACAGCTTGGAAGAGTGGGGTAATTGGCTGGATACAATTGGGGAGAAAAAGGGGGAGAAATCCAAAAAAAAAAAAAAAACAGAAAAGAAATGCTAGTTATTTTTGAAAATGCAAGAAAACTGACTATTTAATGTAGTTTTTGACCCCTTGTCACTTCACAAGTCAAGTTTTTCAAATAAGTTTTAACAAACAAGGAATTTGATTTGGTAGGTTGTTAACATGAAACATAAGGGACATAGCACACCATTCTAAAGTAGAAAACCAAGAGCATCTGAGAATATTTTGTAAATGTATATGTTTGTATGTATCTCACTGCTCTGTGCTGCACCTCCCCCCCATTCAGCCATGTTGAAAAAACCTGTGGTGACAGAGGTACGGACTCCCACCAACACATGGAGCGGCCTGGGCTTCTCCAAGTCCATGCCGGCAGAGACCATCAAGGAGCTGCGAAGGGCCAACCATGTCCCCTACAAGCCCAGCATGAGCACCACCTATGAGGTAAGCAACACAAGTCCTCCATGTCCTGAAAATTTGAAAATTATAATTAATATTTATTGAAAATATTAGAAATGATCAAGCTGGTGCATCTGCATTGTGTGAGTGTGTGTCACTATGCAGAGGCCTGGAACAAAAGAACGTGCAGGCGCCAATGACACGGAAAGGTCAGCACATGCATGATGAACTGGCTAGAAGAATAGAAAGAACTTAAGGAAAAACTTATCAGATCTCTTTGGGGTATTTTGGGGTAGACTTTGAGGTACTTTGGGGTATTTTGTGATACTTCAGGGTATTTTGAGGTATATTTTGGGGTACTTTGGGGTGGTTAGTAGGACTCCCTTTGGGGTATGCTTGAACCTTGAGCATTCAGACTTTATGAAAGAACAAACTGAGTTTTTCTCTCAGCATTTTCTATCACAGGAAGTCTGTTGCGTGATTCGTCGTTATACTAGCCTGGTGTGCCAGACCAATCACAGCAGAACAGCAGACAGTAATGGCATCATATACAAAGTATTTCTGACGATGCAGAGTGATTTTCGTGACAACAGCTGACACACGCCATCAGCTTTTGTACTGTGCCTACATCATGTGGCTCTTTTGCTCTGTGATATGGCTCACTAAATACAGCTAATGCTGCCATTCACCACTGTACTATTGCTTATAATTCTGCTGCATCACGTTTCAGCTACACAACCTGCTCAGTTCGGTATTCAAAGCTGTGATTAGACCATTCACTTTTTGGACAGGTCCCCTGATGTAAAATCAAAGCCAATGGGAGCAAGAGAGAGAGGCCAAAGCCAATCTTCTGAAGGATAAATGTATGAACCTCGAGAGATTTGTCTTGCTTGTAAGACTACCATTATAGTCCATATAGTCCCGATCTCACTCCAGTGGTAAAACTTGAAGAAAATCTAATTTCACTTTTCCGCCGAACTAAAATCTTAAATTTGCACTATGGTTGCCTTTGGCGTGAATGGGTGCATGGCTCAATATTTTTGACAATCAGCCATTGATATAGCACAGCATTTGCCTGCTATCTTGTTGGTGTGAAAGGGCCTTTCTAAGAATCTCAGCAGTCACACGTTTGATGGGATGCATTTGACACATAATGTTAAACATGAAACTAGAAAATATTCCTGCTCATGGATATCCACATGCAGCGATGACCGCTTTGTATTCTACGCACCAGCAAAATGTTCCCCCTTGGGGGCGTCGGGGTCACCTGGCGGTCAGTTCTGTTGCTTACCAACACAGGGATAGGTGGTTCGAATCTCCATGTTCCCTCCGGCTTGGTCGGGTGGCCCTACGGACACAACTGGCCATGTCTGCGGGTGGGCAGCCAGATGTGGGTTTGTGTCCTGGTCGCTGCACTAGCGCCTCCTCTGGTCGGTCGGGGTGGCTGTTCGGGGGGATGGGGAATGGGGGAATAGCATGATCCTCCCACGCACTACACTGTACCTCACTGTCAGGCGAAAAGAAGCAGCTGGTGACTCCACATGTATTAGAGGAGACATATGGTAGTCTGCAGCCCTCCCCTGATCAGCAGAAGGGGTGGAGCAGCAACCCAGACACCTCGGAAGAGTGGGGTAATTGGCTGGATACAATTGGGGAGAAAGGGGGGGGGTGGTCCCCCTTAACCGACCATCCTGTAGCTGCAATATGGAGCAGCTGATGTAACAACAACGGCAAAAAGATAATGCTTGTTGTGCAAAAAGGAGAAGCGTGAAAAATATCAGTTCCTCAGAATAGTCTTGTCCATTCACAATCAAGATGAACCAAGTGGTGATGATACGAAAGGGATCGCGATACAGGACAGGGTCTGACGTAATTCAAATGCAGCGGCTTTCTGGGCATTTGTGAGAGGGGGCTCCCCAGGAAAAAGACAAAATGAACCTGACATTCTGGAAGTTTTTTATTTTTTCATCAAACTCCCAGAATCTAAAACCTGGGAAAATACCATGACTTTGGTGGTGAAAGAGGTTTCAGTCAACCCGTCAGTGAAACACCTGCTAGAATGCCAGCGTATTAACAAAGGGATATTTGAAAGCCGCAATCCAAATATGTCATTCGATGTGTCTGTTTTTCCTTCAGGGCGCTCCGCTGTCTCTGTCACGTTCCAACAGTCGGGAAGGTGTGGGGAACGGCAGCGACTCAGACAACTGGCGAGAGAGGAACGGCAGTGGGAACGGCTTGCCCGGTCACACAGAGTTCCCCACCGCTGTCAGCAGCCCCAAGAGGAAGCAGAACAAATCTGGTTAGCCGCCTAATGTCCTTTTCTTTTTTCTTTTTTTATTTTTTTTGCATTAACTGTGCAAGCAGCTGCAAGAATGAACCAGCAGCAAGCAATGGCATGCACAGACGAGTAATGCCGGTCTCCTTATTTTGAGGCTTTCAAGAAAAATCTTAATTCAGGAGCTGCACTGTGAGAGGCACCGTTTGTCCCGTTTTCACCAACAACCACTGCACTCAACCCCCCCCCCCCCCAAAAAAAACTCCCCACACACCCACAACACACAGTCATGCATTAGTGGTGTCCTGATGCAGATCTCTTATCTAATAATTTGTTTTAAAGTCATGATCATATAGTTCATCTGCACATTTGAAGTGTGTTGATTTAACTTTTCTGGGGGTTGTTTGATGATGCTACTAATCGACCCCCCCACCCCACCCCCCAGAATGTGATTGGACGGTTTGTTACATTTAATTTAGGCTGAATTGCCGCACAGTCTGTTGAGAAATGCCGCACAGTGAGAAACACATTTACGTGTTTTGCTTTGAATTGTGTCACCCTTTCAAGGCCGGGGTAGTGAAATGCAATCGTCTGGTGGACTTTACTAAGTTTTTGGATTGGATTTTAAAATGCCACAAAAACCACATCTCATTCGGGGAAAAGCGATATTGCCCCGTTTGCGTTTCAGCTTGTGTAAATATTCAAAGTAAAACAATCACATCTGTGTTTCGCTTTTATTCTCGTGTCTTATCTGCACACGTGTGTGCAGACACGGACACGTGTGTGTTGCATTTCGATATGTTTGACGGTGTCAACTGCAATTTCTTAAAGGCACAAATCCTCTTTGATAAATGGCAAGGCTAAAGGGAATTGCTTACATTTGCTTGTGTTGTTCTCAGTAGTTGTGAAGTTTGACCTGTAACTGAAGTCACCCTGCTAATGATCAGGTTTGCCGGGGGGGGCAAATGAAGTGCAGCGCACCACCCACCCAAAAATGAACGTTCTTCAAAGGTTTAATGTGAGCGCACCACAGCAGGCTGCTTCCACAATTACACGTGTGTGTGTGTGTGTGTGTGTGTGTGTGTGTGCCGGCGCACATATGTTTTATTTCCCTCCTGCACACCTGTATCCGGTGTAAAGTTCACAGAACCTGCTTAAACTGGAGTTCATTTCAACTGTGTCCACTTGGCGTACCCGAAGACGTGTTCATTCACAGGAGAGATACAGTATTCCCACAGCAGGCAGCGCTCCAGAGAAACAAGAGCAGTTTATCATCCCCGCTGATCTCAATTCACCGAACCGGGCACACTTTCTGTTGTGTCTACATCCAGTAACTACACTGTCTGCAGAATTCGTATGCAGCTCTGGAAGTTTCTGAAGCGTGGAAATCTGATTTATTTTTTACGTGTCTTGTGCAATTCTGAAAAGGCACCAGATGTTTAGAGCGGGGAAAACTGCTGCTCAGACATAAGTGGTGTTAAATGTGACTGAGTTTAATGTAGCTGTGAACCTACCGTCATTCCGCATCCAGTGAAGTCTGAGTCAGGTCAGGTTTTACAGTCAACCCACTGAATTTACACCCACAAGGAGTTGGCTTGGTGGGGTCCTCGTGTAAAACAGTGTACAGGGGAATATAAGACAACATTCGAAAGTGGATGATTGAGTGTCTGAAGATGTGTAGAAAATACTATCTAAGACAATCTAAAAACCTAGGAATATTAAATTGGCAGTGGTGTAAAGTGATTTCAAGAATAAAAAACTATTTTCAGCATATGGTGAGATTGGCTGTAGTGAAGTTCAGTCTTTACAAAGAGTGATATGGCTTGGTTAACAGTCATTGTTTCACAGTGTTCCGTGTACATGATTTTGAACCCTTCAGTCGAAACAATTTTGAAATATTATGCATTGTTGTAGTTCGGACAAACACGGTGTTCATTGAGTTATGTATGTACATATAGTATATGGTATAGGCGTTTATGCTAGATGTTCATTTCCTTGTAATGTACGACTCCAAGGTGGTAACAAGTTGAGCCAAAAGTCTTGGAGAGTCGCATCCAACAGTTCAGCCTAAAACTACAAGTTGTTGGTGAAAATCATTGATTTTGTTTTGTTTTTATTCTCTGTGCTTGTTTGATGGACAGCTGCGGAGCACTACCTCAGCAGCAGCAACTACATGGACTGCATCTCCTCCGTGACCGGCAGCAATGGCTGCAGCCTGAACTCCTCTCTGAAAGGCTCTGACCTGCCAGAGCTGTTCAGCAAGCTCGGCCTGGGGAAGTACACGGACGTCTTCCAACAACAAGAGGTAGGGTGTACGCCCGCTTTGCCTTCGCTTTAAGGCGGACCTTGTGTTAGAAACGCACCCAGAGAAATGCGTTGATGCCGTCCAAGAAATGGAGAAATCGGCTCACAGTATTTCCGCAGCATTAGTTGTCAGTCAAGTGGCGGTGAGGGTGGTGCTGATTTGTTTTTGTTGTGCATTCCAGATTGACCTGCAGACCTTCCTGACCCTCACAGACCAAGACCTGAAAGAACTGGGTATCACCACCTTCGGAGCCCGCAGGAAAATGCTGCTCGCCATTTCGGGTACTGTTGATTCAGTGTGACGATGATAATGACGAAGGTGGTTACTGTTGTTATTGTTCATAACAGTAATACCAACAGTTGTTATTTGGTGTGACTGTTAATACTATTAATGGTAGAAGCGGCGGTAGTAATAGCAGGAGTAGTGGCGATTGTACACGGTCAAGTGCATGTTTGCATTGGAAAGAATGTGCTAATAATCCTGTCGGCACACGCACACTCACCCATGTCAGTCAAGCACCAGCGCACTCCACCCAGTTTTGACCCACTTCCCTTCTGGCAGTGTGTGGGATCAGGCCGATATCACAGGGCTGTCCCAATAATTGCCCCTGTCAGCTAGAGCAGAGCTCTGCCAACTCGCTCCTTTTGGAGGCAGTGTGAAATCTCCTTTGCGTGTATTTTGTTAACATCTCCCAATTTGTCTTGGGCTGTACTGAGCCTGAGTAGCACCCAGCTACACAAGAGGCGAACGCTGCTGCCACGTCCCTACCTCGGCTGTTCTCAAAAACACTGGAACAGAAAACGTTGCCTTTACTGCCATCACTTGAAAGACAGAAGAGCTTTTTTTTTTTTGGCAGCCCAAAAGTGGAGTTGTTCAAGGCAGCGCAGTTGCACCTAATTTACTCTCTTATAATAGTGTTAACACGCAGTAGTTGCACTCCTAAGAGCAAAGAGGATAAGAACACATTCTTCTCACATGAGTGTATTGGTGTGGGTCCAGTTGCTCCAGCTGCCTTCCCCATGTTGATGGACCTTTTCCCGCTTTAAATTTAATGCGAATGCAGTGGGTTTCGCACTTCATTAGTGATGTCATATTCCATTATACTAGAAGTCGTAAGTCTGCAAAACTCATTCCTGCTTGTACTGGGGCATTGTGCTTCATGTCATGGATATTTTGTGAAGTTCTGTAAAAAACAAACAAATAAATAAGGATAATGACACGAACTAGAACCAGGGGCTGACTGTGGGACCGGTAGAGGGAAGTAGAACAACCAGTGTTTTATTGAAGAAACAGAGAGCAGATCAAGGACCACAGCTGGAGCCAAACGCCCCCTCACTCTTCAGCCAAACACAGATTGACCCTTATACATATCTGCCGACGGACTCACACGGGCTTGAAAACAGAAATACGCACCTTTCCCTTAGCCCTCACGCCTCACCGTCTCCATTTTTCTCTGTCTCTGTCTTTCATTACCGAGAGATAGCATGCCAGTCATGACAAGCCAGGTTTTCTGTTCCTGTCCATATGCCAATAAAAAGAGCGGTTGGAGCGAGCAGCTTGTCTCCAGTGATCAGGCTCAAGTATTTTGCTGGCAGTGACAGAAACGCAGCCGTCATATAAATAATTCTAAGATGCCACAGTGTTGCGCTGACATTTTATTTATTTTTATTTATTTATGCATTCATTTTTTTGTCCAAGCCGCTCTGTGATATTCCATGAAAAACGGATTGTAACGTGATGGGTTTTTTCTTTTTATTTCAGTGTGAGCAATCCTGTGGCATCTTTAGGCCAATTTTCTTGTCATTATTGATCACTTGAGACCACAGAGATGCTGGCACAGTCCCTGGGTGTACTTCCTTCAATTACATTGATCTACTGTATTTCCCATTGCTAGACTTTCTCAAGGTCTTTGCTGGTCATGCTATGTAAGCAATTAAAAAAAAATCCTTAGTTGTGTTTGTGTCCATAGTGGTTCAGATTTAGTGAAGTCGTTCAAAACCTGTCAAGTGCATTACATTCAGCTATCCTTCAGTATTCATACCCTGCATATTCTTTTCCTGTAAAACACTGATAGAAATTATGAACACTGTATTTTAATAGAATACTGAGTTTATACTTGATCCATACTTTAAGTCTGCTCAACTTCTATAATGTATTGATGGAAATACACTACTCAGCCTACTGAAGGTAGTTTTTCTATGAAACTACTACTACTACTTTTGGCTGCTCCTGTTAGGGGTCGCCACAGCGGGATCATCTGTTTCCAATTTTCCTGTCCTCTGCATCTTCCTCTGTCACGCCAGCCACCTGCATGTCCTCCCTCACCACAACCTCCTCTTTGGCCTTCCTCTTTTCTTCTTCCCTGGCAGCTCCATATTCAGCATCCTTCTCCCAATATACCCAGCATCTCTCCTCCGCACATGTCCAAACCATCTCAATCTTGCCTCTCTTGCTTTGTCTCCAAACCGTCCAACCTGAGCTGTCTCTCTAATATACTCGTTCCTAATCCTGTCCTTCTTCATCACTCCCTATCTCAGCATCTTCAACTCTGCCACCTCCAGCTCCACCTCCTGTCTTTTCATCAGTGCCACTGTCTGCAAACCATATAACATAGCTGGTCCTGTACCATCTTGTAAACCTTCCCTTTAACTCTTGCTGGTTCCCTTCTGTCACAAATCCTTCCCGACACTCTTCTCCACCCACTCCACCCTGCCTGCACTCTTATTCTTCACCTCTCTTCCACACTCCCCATTACTTTGAACAGTTGACCCCGAGTATTTAAACTCATACGCCTTCTTCACCTCTACTCCTTGCATCCTCACCATTCTGCTGTCCTCCCTCTCGTTCATGCATATGTATTCTGTCTTGCTCCTACTGACTTTCATTCCTCTTCTCTCCAGTGCATACCTCTCCAGGCTCTCCTCAACCTGCTTCCTACTCTCGCTACAGATCACAATGTCATCCGCGAACATCATAGTCCACGAAGACTCCTGCCTGATCTCATCTGTCAACCTGTCCATCACCATTGCAAACAAGAAAGGGCTCAGAGCCATCCTTGATGTAATCCCACCTCCACCTTAAACCCATCTGTCATTCCAACTGCACACCTCACCACTGTCAAACTGCCCTCGTACATATCCTGCACCACTCCTACATACTTCTCTGCCACTCCTGACCTCCTCTCTCAGCACCCTGTCATATGCTTTCTCTAAATCTACAAAGACAAGCTGTACCTCCTTCTGACCTTCTCTGTACTTCTCAATCAACATTCTCAGAGCAAACATCGCATCTCTACTGGTCTTTTGTGGCATGAAACCATACTGCTGCTCACTGATCATCATCTCTCCTCTTAACCTAGCTTCTACTACTCTTTCCCATATCTTCATGCTGTGGCTGATCAACTGTATACCTCTGTAGTTGCTACAGTTCTGCACATCGCCCTTATTCTTGAAAATCGGTACCAGTATGCTGCTTCTCCACTCCTCAGGCATCCTCTCACTTTCCAAGATTGTGTTAAACAATCTAGTTAAAAACCCCACTGCCATCTCTCTTAAACACCTCCATGCCTCCACAGGTATGTCATCAGGACCACCTACCTTTCCACTCTTCATCCTCTTCATAGCTGCCCTCACTTCCTCATTCACTATCTCCACATCCAACGTTCTCTCATTTTCTTAATTCATCAGTCCCTCAAAGTACTCCTTCAACATTCACAGACATACTCCTTCCACCTTCTCAATACATTCTCCTCGCTTGTCAGCACATTTCCATCTCTGTCCTTGATCACCCTAACCTGCTGCACATCCTTCCTGGCTTGGTCTCTCTGTCTAACCAATCGGTACAAGTCCTTTTCTTCTTCCTTAGTGTCTAACCTCTCATACAAGTCACCATATGCCTTTTCCTTTGCCACCTCTCTCTTCACTTTATGCTACTTCTCCTTGTACTCCTGTCTACTTTCTTCATACTTTCTTCATCTCTCTGACTATCCCACTTCTTCTTTGCCAACCTCTATCTCTGTATACTTTTCTGTACTTCCTCATTCCACCACCAAGTCTCATTGTCTTCCTTCCTCTGTCCAGATGACACACCAAGTACCTTCCTCGCTTTCTCCCTCACTATTTCTGCAGTGGTTGCCCAGCCATCTGGCAAGTCTTCACTACCACCCAGTGCCTGTCTTAACACCTCCCTGAACTCCACACAACAGTCTTCCTTCTTCAGCTTCCAGCATTTGATCCTTGGCTCTGCCTTCACTCTCTTCCTCTTCTTGGTCTCCAAAGTCATCCTGCAGACCACCATTCGATGCTGCCTAGCTACGTTATCCCCTGTCACCACCTTGCAGTCTCCAATCTGTTTCAGATCGCGCCTCCTACATAAGATATAGTATGCACTTTCCTCCGCTCTTTTATGTCACCCTGTGCTCCTCCCTCTTCTTGAAATGTGTATGCACCACAGCCATTTCCATCCTTTTTGCAAAATCCACCACCATCTGTCCTTTGACACATTCCTCTCCATGACACCATACCTACCCATCACCTCCTCATCACTTCTGTTCCCTTCACCACCATGCCCATTGAAGTCCGCTCCAATCACCACTCTCTCCTCCATGGCTACCCTCTCACCACTTGATCCAACTCACTCCAGAATTCTTCTTTCTCTTCCATCCCGCACCCAACTTGTGGGGCATATGCAATGACAACATTCATCATCACACCTTCGATTTACAGCTTCATACTAATCACTCTGTCTGACATGCTTCACCTCCAGCACACTCTTGACATACTCTTCCTTCAGAATTACCCCTACCCCATTTGTCCTCCCATTCGCACCATGGTAGAAGAGTTTGAACCCACCTCCAATACTCCTGGCCTTATTCCCCCTCCACCTGGTCTCTTGCACACACAGTATACCTACCTTTCTTCTTTTCATCATATCAGCCAGCTCTCTCCCTTTACCAGTCACATTGCCAACATTCAGAGTTCCGACTCTCACCCCCACACTCCTACCCTTCCTCCTCTCTCGCTGCCTCCGGACATGCCTTCCCCCTCTCCTTCTCCATCACCCAACAGTAGCATAGTTTCCACCGGCACCCTGCTGCCAACAGTACTGGTGGCGGTTGTTGGTAACCCAGGCCTTGACCGATCCAGTAAGGAAATCTGATTTATGATCCGCATATTTGATTTGGCAAAGATTTTATGTCGGATGCCCTTCCTAACGCAACCCTCCCCATTTATCCGGGCTTGGGACCGGCACTAAAAATGCGCTGGCTTGTGCATCCCCAGTGGCTGGGTTAGTTTTTCGATGATGAATAAAGGGAAAAAACCTTCAAGTTATTGATATAGCTGTAGCTTAAGAGCCTATGCAGTGGAAATCAGCTATGTTTATCATAAAAAGACTCAAAGCATAAAAAGATGTAATTGGCGCACATGGAAGTTGAGACACTTGCTTGTTCAGACCTTTTAGAAAAGATTAATAATTTCCTGTGGTGTAGACCATGAGTTAGTAAAATGTAGTCACATTAGAAGCCATGTTTTCGTCACCCTTGCTTCAGTTGAAGATTTGTGCTTTTTTTATTCTCCTCTGCAGAACTGAACAAGAACCGAAGAAAGCTATTTGAGCCGCCCATTAGATCCTCTTTCCTGGAGGGCGGCGCCAGCGGTCGTCTCTCTCGCCAGTTCCATGCTGACATGGCCAGTGTCAGCGGCCGCTGGTAGACGTATCCAGACCTCCAGACCACCCCAGAACCGTCCATGATTGAGACCCAGTCTCTTGTGCCTTTCACTGCCCCTCGATAACCTGGGCTTCAGCCTCTTTGGCTATTAGAGGGATGTTTACCTTCCATCTTAGTCTTAACTAAATCTGTTGGCTTTCTCAACCTGTTGCCATATATATATATGCCATATATATGCCATATATATATAAAAGCCATAGTTTAATCTGAAGTGCCAATGAGAAAGAAAGAAAAAAGATTTCTCCGATAAATGAAACCCAGCATTTGTTCCTTGTAGAGCCAGTAAGCCTATCGCAAGGATTTATATCAAGGATGTTGTTATAGTTATAGAGAAAGGGTACTGTCCAGTATTTCTGTCCACTTTTTTTTGTTGAAAGGAATAGGCAGAACGATTAGTACAATCATATTACACATTGATACTACCTGCATTTGTAGTATGCTGTAGAATCAATGACATGCACTTTAACAATACTAGACTTTTGCCTGTGAAAGCCTGATTCCTTAGAACAATGTTACCTATGCATTTTTGTATTAACTCGAAGCACGGATGCATTTTGTACCATACATACCAAAGTAAGCACTTAGCCAGTGAGATAAAGGGCATCAGGAAATGAAGTGAAAATCACTCAAATGTGCCAAAGTGGTGGCATCGTCAACTTTCACACCAAAGGAAAGATGCTGTTGTGGCCTTTGACCTTCAGTCTGTCCTTAGTGTTGTGATTGACCGACATTCCTCCACGGTCAGTTTCTGTCCCCAGCAACTGTCTGCTACTGTTTTCCTGCAGTTTGGTTTGTCGGTCTGTGTATTTCTTAACAATACAAAAAAAAAAAATCATTATTTTGTACTCGCATTATGATTTCATTTGTTTTTATTATCATTTTAAGGGAAGCAGAGGGACGTTTAATGTAATCAGTTTACATATATGTTTTCCTTTTTTATAAGTTCATGAATGAAGTTCATTGATTTGTAATTAGGTTAATAATATCTTTGCTTTTTTTTCTGTCTTTTAATCTGTGGAGCCGTTTTATGGCTGTGCCATTAGGCAGCAGCAGAGAGACGAGGAGGTTCGTATCAAGCATTACCGGTCTCTCTAGCTGTGTCGATGGGCATCTTTCTGTGGTTCTCCTTTTCTGTTTGTGTATGGTACATGGTCTTTTTTTTGTTGTTGTCTCATCTATGGTATTTGCCAGCATTTCCCTTCCTGTGGCCTCGTTTATGTGCATGAACTCTCACTATGCACCCTTCCATGTTTCCTAAGCACTTGTTACCACACTAGACCCGTTAACCTATTGTCTTCCTAGTCATTGGCTGTTTCATGTAGAACAAGACAAAGCCTTTTTGGAAGAGGTAACAAAGCAAGGCTGTCACATTGTAGTATAAAGTGCCAATTTACATAGTTCATTTTTCAGCAGGGAGTTGTTTCCATAAGGTCACTTTGGTTTTTGTTTTAGTTTGGTTTTGGTTTGGTCTTGAGTGACGTTAATTCCCTGCTAGGGGAGAACCAAAATAATGTTCGCCAATTTAGTTTCATCCCACTATTCCTAGCGGACATGGATCAGATAGGATTGTTAGGTTTGGTTTACATAAAAAGCATCAAACCTACCAGAAGGGCTGAGCTATTTGGAACAAAGATGCAGAAAAGTCCACAGCTTTCTAGTATCGGTTGTGCAGTGTAATATCTAGTAATCCGCTTGAAGCTGAGTTTGAAGAAGTGACAGGATTATGTACACAGCGGCATTGTTTATCATTAAAGCTTTTGCTTGTTCTGCACTTATATTTTTGTTCAGTTTTTTTTTTTTTTTTTTGAGAAGGGAAACAATTTTCGACAGTTCGTTAACTTTGAATGACTCTAAAATGTGCTTTGATGTGATTTCTTTTGGATTTATATGGGGATTTAGTTTTGAAGAGGACCAGTTTCCCCAGCTTCCCGAACTTGGATCGTTCTGTATCAGCTGCATACAAGCCCACTGCACCAAGTGGCTCCTTGCAGCATTTTTAGAGTATCTGCACAGTACAAAAGCTAAAGACTATAGAAGTAACTTATGTGTTGAACTCAAAGTAAAATCCATAGCCATTATCGAGTAAATAGAGGATGCTTCCAAAAAAATGTTCGACATGCAAGAACGTTGTGCAGTTCTCGGCCAACCGTAAACCAAATTATCGGTTTGCCGTCGGTCCAGAACTGCACCAGCTGTCCTCAATCACAGACAGGGAAAAGTCAGGTTTTACTTGGCTCTGCTTGCATTGATTCTCTTAAACGGTCTGTTGTTTATCATGTGTTCGCTATTAACCACTTTTCACCTCCCCCCTTTGTCCAATTTGAGCCATTCTCCACATGGTTCTCAAGTTAATAACACTATACTAGATAACATTGTGACATGGTTGCTACCAACCAGGTATGTTTTTTTTGTAATTGTTTTTTCCTTTGAGGTCTTAAAAAAGATGCAAGGGAGATAGCTAATGTAAAAAGGGATTATTGATGCTAAAAGTAAACCCAGGGCTCGTTTGCCCCGACTCACCATGGTACTACGTTGAAACTGTTGAGCACTGATTTGTTTTTCCCAGTGCCTTGACTCGTGTTTCTGCCTAGCAGACATTTGTTTTCATCAGAGCTCACCTTCTTTGGATGTCTTTGCCTAGAGGGCAATAGAGGTTCTAGTCTTATCAAGTGAATGTTGTTTTTAATAAGTGAAGAAAGAAGAAAAATGGTTGCTGCGTGCTGTTGTGGGTTAATGAAGGGACGCCTTCGTAGTCAAAGTTGACCACCGGCTTGTGTAGTGTATGCCCTCGATTGAATGGATAGGCAATTATGTCTTTAATTTTTGTTCCGTTTTAGTCACATGTTGTTATTCCCAAAGGAATTTATTTGAAGGGGTCTTTGTGTTGCATTGGATCAAATGGTGCATTTTTGATGAATGTAAACCACTAAGGAATTGATGTAATGCTTGCTTTTTGTACGACTTTTTCATCTCACACTACCGTAGTTAAGATACGTGAGAAAAGGGTACAATTCTGCACAAAAATCCACAGAAGAAGATTTTGAGTTCAAACAGTTGAATATAAACATGCCTCTTTTTTTTTTGGCCAAAGTTCTTCTCACTGTGGCATTTGTTTTTGTTTTGTTGTTCTAAATGTAATTGTAGTACACCTACAAGTATTTTTGGAAGTTTTTGTCGAAGTTGTCAAGCAGGCAAAAAAAAGACATTTTGTTGAAACATTCAAATGCTATAACAAAGGTAATAAATGTATGTAGACCAAGTCTTGTTCATGTCTTTGTCTTCACATCACATCGGTCCCAGGGTCCTGCTCGCTCCTTAACTTTATGACCTACCCTTTTCATTGACACAGAATGGAAGGAGGCCGGTGATACTGGTTCTTAGAGGTGGTCGTCTGGTCATGTCTGCCACCTCTGGAGTCACATGACCCTGCTAGCTCCTGTTCGAATTCAGCCGGGAAACATTCTCCTTTTCCCCCGCTCTGCCTTCCCACGGTTTAATTAAACAAAGAAGGACATGTAGTGTCAGAGATGCAAAGCATAATTGTGAACGAAACAATACTGGATCCATTGTCTTGTTACTGGAACTGCGCCTGGTATTGACTGCACATTTTCAATTAGGGAGCAAGCGTTATCTTATTTACATAACATCCTGACTGGACACTTAACATTGACGTTGCCTAATAGATGCTTTCACACCAGCTCATCACAGCTAAAATTAGCTTGTCTGAATCCTTTTTTTTAGCTAACCAGCAACCCACAAAAAGCACCAAGAAATGTTATCAAATGGCACTTTGTGACTCCAAATGTCACTTTAGAGTTGGAAGTCAGGTTCAGGAGGTGCTTTGCATCAGTAGTCTACTGCAAAAAAACATACAGTACCACGCTTTCACAGGCCATTGTAATTTAAATTAGAAAACCAATTCTGTGTTGATTTCCAAAGCTACTACTTACATCTCTGCCACTCCTGATTTCCTCATACAATACCACACCACCTCTCTCAGCACCCTGTCATACGCGTTCTCTAAATCCACAAAGACACAACGTAGCTCCTTCTGGCCTCCTCTATACTTCTCCATCAACATTCTCAAAGCAAACATCACATCTGTACTGCTCTTTCGTGGCATGAAACCATACTGTTGCTCGCTAATCATCACCTCTCCTTCCACTACTCTTTCCCATATCTTCATGCTGTGGCTGATCAACATTATACCTCTGTAGTTGCTACAGTTCTGCACATCGCCCTTGTTCATTGATCAGCATATTTGATTTGGCAAAGGTTTTATGCCAGATTCCCTACCCGATGCAACCCTCCCATTTATCCGGGCTTGGGGACCGGCACTAAGAATGCTCTGGCTTGTGCATCCTCAGTGGCTGGGTTATGTTGTTTTCCAAAACTCACCTCAAAATACAATGGGAAAAATCCCCATTTCATACAATTTAATGGATTCTACAGCTCCTAATTCATGCCACAAAGGACACGCTAATAGTCTGATGATTAGAATGCTAATAAAGATTAGTATTAGGATTTTGCATAATGAGTGAATGATTAGACTAATAATTTGCCCATTATGCAAAATCCCAATTCTATCCATCCATCCAATCTCCTTACCCGCACACTCTTTTTCAGGGTGTCGGGGCCACAGCCCATTGCAGCACACACTTTGGCTGAAGGCAGGGAGACATTTAGGTAAATCACCAGTCTGTCATAGGCTTACAGCATGTTTACTGGAAAAGCTAATTAACTGAGGACTTGAACACACCGCATAAAATGGAAAAAATACTCGAGCCCCATTTTTGTGTCGATGGTTTCAGAGCCGATGTGTACTTTCATCCACGGAGTCAGACTCTACTTAATAAGAAATAATCAAATAACTCCGACTCAGAATGAAGGGAAACAAAAAATGAAGACAAGCTCATCCTAACATAAAGTCACTGTCCATCATTCAAGCCCACCTGACCACAGTGATGATGGGAAAACATACTGGAGGTAGTTTAATATGAGAATATTACCATTTTCCAAAGTGTTCGGTTAAGTTTTTGTAGCTTGATTGACTGCTCGCTCACTTCTCACTGGCCTTCCTCTTGGGTAACCCGAAGGGGTGATTTGGAGGAATCCCCCAGGACATTTGAATCCACTTCCTCTGTGATGAACTGGTGGCCGGTCAAAGAAGTCACACGACAACATCACATTACAGTGAGGTCATTCTCCCAGCACTCTGCACACCCTCTATCTAGCTGCTGAATGCTGACCCCTCGACTTCACCGTTTGTTTCTATTTCTGCAGAAAAAAAAACGATGGTGAGCAACTCAGCAGTTGCCACGTTGTGCTCTGCGTCCTGAGAATCTATAAATGGCAGTTCTATTTAAAAACTCAGGAGGGCACTGTCAGCACTTGCAGGGACTCTCGCCCCGTGACAAAGCGAAGACGTGTAAACACTTACTCATTACGTGATTACTAAGAACAGTTACTCATTACGTGATTACTAAGAACAGTTATTCATTACATGATTACTAAGTATACAGTAACCTGAAGAAGAAGAAAAAAACATTAACAAAACTCCTTCATGTTCTTTTTAACTCTATAATGATGGGGTTTTGTTGTTTGTTTTTTTATTTTATTTTTATGAATACTTATTTTGGGATTACACAAACACAACGTTTGAAGGCATAAAAAAGGCATTTTATTGTCAAATTAAAGAAACATACAATTTACACGAGAGGATAAATCAGTTTAAAAGCATTGCCTTTAAAATCTTATCTAGGAGAAAATGTGCCTGTCCCATTGAATAGTTTGAACTACAAATTTTTATGTGAATATTGGAAGAGCTTCCTAAAATTCACTTATCTACTAAAGTGTGTGCGCGCGACCATCTGCATGCCAGCGGACACGCGTTAGTGTCGGCCTACGTGGGCATGGAGCAAGTCAACTCACCAGAGTAAACACTATTTGTCAACTTCTTGTTTGGCTGCGGTAGACGGGATGAGTTCATTTTCCCCACTTCATTTATGATCACATTAAATGGTGTGAAGCCCATCCAATGGCTCTCTTGTTTGCCACAGTAAATTAATATTCACACGGTGCAGAGAGAGGCCTCCTCATCCGGCGCAAATGAGCTCATAACAGAGACAGGTGGTGCTGCTGAACTCTGTTCAGCGGCGAGCCTGTGATTCACTGTTTTATTCCACAGAGTCATAATTTTTAGTTGGAGCTCAGCAAGGGGAGAGGGTGGTCGGGGGGGGGGTCACAACATCCCCAATAGTCATATAATAAAACACAGGATATGTGGTGATTTTTTTTTTAATTCGAATCAAAATTTGCTCTTTTATAAGTCAAATGAATTTACACATAAGTGGAGTTTGACTCGGCGGTTTGCCCACGTGAGACACAAAACGTAACGAAAAACCATTAAAAAAAAGTTGCAGATCAGACTGGTTTAGGGAAATAATGACTTGGGGAACAGTGGCTCATATCCTTGGTATGAGCCACAAAGAGCGGAAAAATTCAGATTTAAATGAAGTATTTACATGTAATGATATTGCACATGTAAGAGAGTCTTTATTTTTAGGTATTATAATTACACAAAATCTGTGTATTACTAATGTGTATTATATGTGTCGTTAACCTCCCATGCTGTGCCTCCAAATTCAATGTGCGGAACGTTTGTTCAGCTCCTGTTCCCCTACGGTCACTTCCGTGGGTCCCCCTCTATAAATTATGCCGCCCGCCTTATTCGCGCGCTTTTCTTGTAATATATGCGAGAGGGGCTGAAGAGCACGTTGCTATTGACCGGAGGAGTTTTATTCTTCTTATTTGAACCTTGTCGGAATAAACGGAGATTGCCTCCAAAGATATTGTAACGTGCATGGATAAGTAGACACGCTGGCCGCTGACTGGTGGGTCTGACCCTTTAGTCTAGCGGTTAGCGACGTCTCCTGCGGTGCGGGGCGATACGGGTTCGCGTCCCGGCCGCGGCAGTTCCTGTGGTTGCGTTGTCCCCCGAATTCGCTACATTGGTGTCAGAAGTGGGATGGAGCGACCGTAAGGCCATCGGAAGCGTAGGCGCCCTGAGGCATGAAGGAGCTGATATGCTTAAGCGCGGGGACGCGCTTCCCGAAGGAGGGGGGGTAGTGTAATGTGCACGGATAAGAAGACACGCTGGCCGCTGGCTGGCGAGTCTGACCCTTTCATCTAGCGGTTAGCGGTGTCTCCTGCGGTGCGGGCGATACAGGTTCGCTTCCCGGCCGCGGCAGTTCCTGTGGTTGCGTTGTCCCCCGAATTCGCTACATTGGTGTCAGAAGTGGGATGGAGCGACCGTAAGGCCATCGGAAGCGTAGGCGCCCTGAGGCATGAAGGAGCTGATATGCTTAAGCGCGGGGACGCGCTTCCCGAAGGAGGGGGGTAGTGTAATGTGCACGGATAAGAAGACACGCTGGCCGCTGGCTGGCGAGTCTGACCCTTTCATCTAGCGGTTAGCGGTGTCTCCTGCGGTGCGGGCGATACAGGTTCGCTTCCCGGCCGCGGCAGTTCCTGTGGTTGCGTTGCCCCCCGAATTCGCTACAATATGCTGGTCTGGGCCAGTTCTTCAAATGCAACACCACCGGTTACACTAGGTGCCGTGACCCGGATCTCCCGCACCACGGGCGACAACGTTAACCAGTCGACTAAAGGGTCCGACCCGTTTAAAGAGAAGTTTAACCGCACCCTGGGCAACATGCTGAGATCTTTACCCCTCCGTTCCAAGCAGAAATGGCCGCGGATGATCCAAACCATGACCTTCGTATATAATTGCACTGCTCATGAGACCACCGGATTTGCACCTTTCTACCTGATGTTTGGGAGAGTCCCTAGGTTGCTGGTTGACCTTGTCTTCAAGAATGTGCTCCATGATGTGACAGTGTGTAACTATGATGCTTATGTGAAGTCCCTTTTAAAGGACTTGCACTGTGCCATGGCAGTGGCTCAGAAGAACTGCGCAGCTGAGTAGAGAAATCAATGTGACCAGTACAACAAACGGGTCAAAGGTCAGCCTCTGTCTCTCGGTGACCAGGTGCTGCTGGCAAACAAGGGCATCAGGGGGAAACGTAAACTTTCTGACAAGTGGCTGCCTCAAAACTTACCCTGCATATCTACCGGATAAGGGATCAGGAGGGAAATGAACGAGTTGTTCACCGGAACCTGCTGCTCCAGGTTAACTTCCTGCCCCTGGATGAAGCCTTGGATGGTGATGTTGCTCCTATGTCCATGCCTGCCTCTGGTATGGCCAATGCCCCTCCTACATCTGACTGGCATGAGACTGAGATGTCTGGATTGGACACTGAAGCTGTGACGGTTGATCCATCCCTTACTGGCTCCCTCTTGAGTGTTGATGACTGGGATGACGTCCGCACTGCCTCATGGGTCCATGAGCAGTCATCCATTGCTGAGTGCTCTGGTTCGGACCGTTCGCCTGCTCCCTCTGTGACGGCCTCCCCTGGTTCTGATGATCCCGCCACTGCTGTGGATTCCCCAACAGCTGCCCCCGCTCCTCTACCACAGCCATCCCCTGGGCGTTGCAACCCGACTCAGGCATCAAATGCAGATGTCCAATTTACTTCACGGTTTGGCAGTGTTATTAGGCCAGTGTGCCGTTTGATTGAGTCCATGGCACAACTTGAGTCCATTTTAGGGGATTAACCAAGCCCCCATGCTGTTATTCACGTGTGAGTCAGAGTGGCATGCTACTGCCATGTTTTTGTTTTGTTTTTTCTATTTAGGGTGTGTTCTTAGGCCACTCTTTTTGTTGTCATGGTGTGCTGTCTGAAGCCAATTTTTTTTTTCCATTTACCCACATTGTTTGGCCTGGGTGTGTGTGGTGTGTAAGGCACCTCACATTGTGTATGGAGTATGAAGAGTTCTTGCTAGGCGCCAAGCTGGTCTCTAATTCTCTTATCCTTTAGACAGGAAGCTCATATAGCTGGTTCGCTCCACTTTGCTGTGTTTGTGTTTTCTTTATGGCCAGTGTATTTGAAATGTGGCTTGCTTTACGCCGGGGGGGGGGGGGGTTGAGTGTAACAGTCATTTATTTTTAGGTATTATAATTACACAAAATCTATTCCGTTGTCAACCAAAACACGGGGATCGCCGGTTCGAATCCCCGTGTTACCTACGGTTTGGTCGGGTGGATGGGAAGCCGGCTGTGGGTATGTGGCCTGGTCACTACTGCACTAGCGCCTCCTCTGGTCGGTCGGGGCGCATATTCGGGGGGGGGGTGGCATGATCCTCCCATGCGCTACGTCCCCCTGGTGAAACTCCTCACTATCAGGTGAAAAAGAACCGGCTGGCGACTCCACATGTATCGAAGGAGGTATGTGGTAGTCTGCAGCCCCCCCCCCGGATCGGCAGAGGGGGTGGAGCAAAGATCGGGACGGCTTGGACGAGTGGGGTAATTGGCCAGATACAACTGGGGAGAAAAAGGGGAGAAATTTAAATTAAAAAAAAGCATCACTGGACAGCAAATTTTTTCAAACCCTTTGCTTCCTGGAAAAGAAATCGATTATGATAGACAATGTCAAGCTGAATACAAAAATAATTTCAAATTTGCTGTATCACGGAGGAATCTGGAGAAACATTAAAATAACTTTTATTGAATTTAACACGTTAAATCACATAGTGATGCTATTGTGTTAGTTCAACTGAACTTAAAATGTTTTGCAGCTGATTTTCGTTTGTACTCAGCATCTGGTGCCTCTCGTGTCAGTGTCCAACAATAGTCGGCCAGCATTGATGGATTCCAGTTGCCCTGATGCCTCTTTTCCATGGTTGCAATGTCCTGGTGAAACCTTTCACCATGTTCATCACTGACTGCACCAAGATCAGCAGGGAAGAAGTCCCAAGTGTGAATGCAGAAAATGAATTTTCAATGACATGTTGCACTTCATGGTTTTGTATGCTTTAAGCATGTTGTCAAGCAACTCAATGTAGTTTGGTGCTCTGTGGTTGTCAAGAAAATTCTCAGCAACATCCTTAAATGCCTTCCATGCTGTTTTCTCTGGCTCCACTAGCAGATCTTCTAACTCCCTCTCATTTGATGACTTGTCTGATTTATGGACCAACAAAAATGCCTTCCTTAATCTTGGCATCAGTTATTCTTGGAAACATCTGTCTCAAATAGCAAAATCCATCACCTTCTTTGTTCATTGCTTTCACAACATTTTTCATCAATCCAAGTTTTATATGAAGAGGAAGTAGAAATATCTTTGTTGGGTTGACAAGTGGTTTTTGCGCCACACTTTTCTGCCCTGGAACGAAATGCTTAGGGAGCGGCCAGTTCTTTTTAAGTAATGTGACTCTTTAACACGGCTATCCCATTCACAAAGGAAACAGTACTTTGTATATCCGAGCTGTGTTTCTAGTAGCAGTGCCAATACTTTTAGATCACCACAGATGTTCCAGTTATAATTGTTGTATTGTATGTGTTTCAACAACAGTTCCATGTTATTGTAGGTTTCTTTCATGTGTACTGCATAGCCAATGGGTACTGAAGAGTGGACACTGCCATTGTGTAACAGGACAGCTTTCAGGCTCAACTTTGACGAATCTATAAAACGACACCATTGTTGTGGGTCACGCACACAACCCTAAGCCATAAACAACCCATCAGTGTCAGAGCAGAAAAAGAGGTTGTCAACCTGCGTAGAGACGTTTGTCAAATATTCTTGACGGTTCCGAAAGATAGAAATTTTTGTACCTGGTGACGGCAAACCCCATCCTTGCAATCTTGAACCAAGTAGTTCTGCTTTAGCTTCTGACAAATCTGAGTCCCTGACCAGGTCATTTAATTCTGGCTGTGTTAACAGATGAGATGGGGATAACCAAACATAAAGACTTCAACATCTGGATCAGTGTCGTTTTCCCACATCTGGTTCATGCGTTGTGGTACCTTCATCTGCCTCATCTAGGCTCCATGTCTTTGGTGGCCTCGGTACTGGCAAACTCATCATGTGGCACTGGTCTCATGGCTGAAGGCAGATTGGGGTATTCAGTAGATTTCTTATTTTTAGTAGAGAAGCCAGATACATTGGTCAGACAGAAGTAACAGTCCGTCACGTGATCCTTATGCTCTCACCTTATCATTGGGACTGCAAATGACATTGACTTCCAAGTACATCTGAGCAAAGCGCTCAGGTTGACTGCACATGTTGCACAGCAAATGTGAGGAGCCCAGGGTTTCTCTTGGTCGGCGATTTTACATCCGAAGTAAAGCTCATAATAAGTGCATTCATGGTGCGTCTTTGGGCCTTAAGTGTATACTCGCCACAGATGTAACAGAATGTATCGCAGCTGTTGCAACACTGACGGGGCATTTCTGCTGCATTAAATCTTCCTGAAGACAATAAATCCTGTTACGTATACTCACTATGCTAGTGCCTGAAGAACATGTGCAGCAACATGCATCCAAACAGCATCTGTAAGTGTGAGCAGCTTTTACAGCCTGTCTGCCAGCATCTAACCAGACTAAGCATGCCCAGGTATGCCTAAGACAAGATTCGCATGGCACCTACACCGAGTGCATGCTCAGGCATGCTTGGACTGACCAAAACAGCTTGCTTTGTGGACAATACACTGGTAGACTTAAAATATGACGGGAAATCACAAAAATAGCTTATATCTACAAAACCGTATGTGACAGGAAAATCTCAAGGTGATTTTCATGATCAGCAGCCCAAGGTCCATAAAATACACCCAACAGTGCTCAGGAAGCAAAATCTTTATTGTCCAGTATTATATTGGTCAGAATATCCTGACTACTGATTCTTACAAAGTACAAACATAATGCAGTTCAAGAAGAAGTACAAAGGATTGGTTTTCAAGAGCTATAGGGACAATGAAGAGTTGTGTGAACCGTTCCAAGTTTTACTTATCTCCAAAAATTCCTAATTATATTTTATTTCTTTCATTTTCCTTCATATGACACCGAGTGATATCTGGGTTGTTACATATGTATGTATGTATATCTGTGTGCACATATATATGTGTACACACACGTATACATACATACATCTATGTATATATGTGTGTGTATGCATGTGTGTGTACATATATATATATGTACACACACATACACACAGCTGATGATTGCTTATGGCTTGTACTGTCTCATAAAGAGTGTACTTGACTCACTGGATTATATATGTATATATGTATGTGTATATATATTTTTTGTCATATTTTTGTTATACATATATATTTTTTATTTTTTTATATTTATTCATAGTTGGGTGTTTTTTAATTGAAAAAACTTTTTTTTTTCTGCTAGGGCTCCAGCATCCTGCGACCCTGAGAGCAGGATAAGTGGTTTGGATAATGGTATGGATGGATTTTTTTTTCTTTTTCTTGTTGTAATGTATAGTAGCTGGATTAATTTAACAGTAGGGGATAAGGGGTAAGAAAAAAATCAGTGTATACTTCCTCCTACTCCTTTTCGAACATGTAACAGGTATTCTGATGTATATGGAAATTTGCTCACTGAGTTTGACGTGTGGATTTGTTGATCACTTCAGATTATTGGCAATAGATTATCTGCATGTTATGTCCTGCTTATTTACATGTTTGAAATAAATCATCATTCATTCATTCATAAGTCCTAACTACACAGCCTGTACAACCAGTGCAGGTTTAAGCATTAATAATAACTAAAATAATGTAAAGAGTAGACGGTCAATGGTATTAACGTTGATGTTGGTTCAGTAACGTCATGAGAGGGGGTTGAGGTGGGTTTTTGGGTGGGTGGCTGTGTAGGAAAAGATGCTATTGTATACTGAGGTGCTGTGGTGGCATGAGTGACAGAGGTCAGACACATCTGCCATTGTGTCTGCTCACTGCAACTCACTTAAGATTTGTGTGACACACACAATGAGATTAGTGTTGCACTTAATATGCCAAATAAAGTAAATGAAATTCTCGGCAGGGCACTAACACTAGTTTTATGTAAGAGCTAGCCCAGAAAATTCTAATGAAAACACTTTAGCTCATCATGTTCTCATCAAACATTAAACGTCAGGACCCGAGCGGTCGGGACACAGATATGTCTTGCTTTGACTCGAGGCAAATACATTTTAGGCACATCTGTCAAATCTTCCTCACAGCCCTGCATGACTAATTTTGATTCCATGTTATAGTGTGGGACCAACAGGGAGGGGCTTGACATAGATACGAGGAGGCTGAGCCCCACAGGAGAGAAGCTCTCGATATCTCCTAGGCTTTTAACTCCCAAGCCAAGCTTGCATTACT
Organism: Lampris incognitus; assembly: GCF_029633865.1. Classification (NCBI taxonomy): domain Eukaryota; kingdom Metazoa; phylum Chordata; class Actinopteri; order Lampriformes; family Lampridae; genus Lampris; species Lampris incognitus. The sequence goes on from NC_079223.1 coordinate 19,480,722, forward strand.
CCATCTTCTCAAGCCCAAACCTCCCTGCTGCCTGCCTGCCCATTTACTGTGCTGTGCAGCCTGCAGCAGCATGTGCTCTTCTGGTCGGTGGGACATCACAGCATCAAAGGTGTGAATGAGAGGAAGTGTGAGATGGTTGTCATCGTGACATGTAAATTACCCATGGCTCTCATTCTGCAGAGTTTACAAGTCACTGGTCCCTCTCGCCCCCCCCCCCTTCTCCTTATACAAAATGTAGCAGCTCATACTAGAACCGGAGAATTCTTTACAGTCACTTCTTTCATTTTTTTCCCCACTCCTGGACTTTCATTAAGGCCCATTTTGTGATTTATGTGCACATTGGTATCAGTGAATAGTGAGCAGCATGATGTTATTGCAATTTTCGGGGGATCTTACTGCAGTTCAGTGAAAGCTGCACACAATGTGATCGGGGCTCAAGAGGCTGTCTATCCTTTGCATCAGTGCTTAATAACGTGTTTTTCTCTGCCAATGTAAAAGAACGGTCGGTAGACCAAATTCTGTTCAAACGGCACATTTGCTGCTTTTAAAGTACTGCATGTTTGCAAGTTGCAAGTCGGAGAGATCAAGGCTAACACTTAGCAGTACGCTGCATAAGCGCGTGCGTGCGTGTGTCTGCGTGAAAAGAGTGAACAGAAACCATACGGTATAAGGGCAAAGTATGAGATATGCGGGTGTAGTGATGGACAACGTTGGGGCAAAGTATGGATGTGGGTTGGTGGTCACCCCGGTTGAATGCACAGCTTTGATTGGGTAACAAGGCCTGGTTATAACAAGGCAATAGTTTCATTCTCAAGCCCAGACCATTCAAAGAAGTTTGTCATATCTGTTTGAAAGAGACAGAGAAAATATTGGTGTGAAAATGTTCAGGCACCACAACAGAGGGGTATACCGCACACGTGTGAGCGGTGTGTCCTGGTACAGCAATATGGGGTTTGAAGAACTGAACACCATGCAGGCCTGCCACTCAGTCACTCAGTACTTCTCAGCGTAGTAAGACTCCAATATAGTAAGAATAAAACGGTTCAAGCGCTTTCAATCAGAGGTGGAAAGTAACGAAATACATTTACTCAAGTTACTGTATTGAATACTTTTTTTGTGTATTTTGTATTTTTTAAGTACAATTTAAAATCGGTATTTTGTATTTTACTTGAGTACGTTTTGACTCAAGTATTGTACTTAGTTACTTTATAAATCCTATCCGTTACTGAGTAAAAATAACAATTCAACCTACAGGGGAAAAATACACGCCAGCACCATAGACAGTAAACCAATGGCCAGAACCAACAGTGACAAATGATGATGTGATTAGCACTGGTGCGTGAACATAGAGGGCACGTGTGGACAAGCTAGGTTAGTGGGCGCGAAGTTTGTAGTGCTAGAATGGAGGTCGACAAAGCAGGCACGGCCAGCGGCCAGCGGTCCAGAAGACCCGGACCTAGAAATAATAGATGAAGCTCAAGCTGAAACATCGAAGTCTGTAGAACTAGATGCAGAAAAAAATCCTTGGCCACATTTGGAAGATTTCTTTTTGTTCAAGCGTAGGAAAGGCAACAGCATCATCATGCAGTGCAAGATGGGCCTCCCAGCAGTGAAGTACCTGTCTGCTTTCAACAACTCCACTTCAAATCTGCAGAAGCATGTTTTGGTAAGTATTTCTGCTGTCTCATTAGTAGTTTTATTTAATATAGCCAACCCAGGCTCACCCCATTTCGTGGGCATTTTTATGCTAGCACCTGCAACTATTGACAGTAGAAGAAACCCACAGCTAGCCAGCACATTCTAATTAGCTGCTATGCTAACATAATCAAACGTGACACATCATTAAGTACCAAATGAACTCGCTCCAGCCGACAATCCGCATGTTTATCGTACTTCAAACAGATACAAAACGCGTAATGTATATTTGCAGTCTGTTTAAGTCTTTAGAACATTGGCTAAATTTGCATAACAGCTAGCCCCTGGTACTTGAGTGTGTAAAGGCTAGCTGTTAGTTGCTAGTAGTCTTGAGTGGACTCGGGGAAATTAGCCTTGGTTAAGAGGGTCCCACACCTTTGATGTCCTTGCAGGGGCACTTGACGACATACACTGTCAGTATAGAATTAGGGGCAAAGTGGTGAGAACCACAACAGATAGTGGCTCAAACTTCGTTAAAGCTTTTAGTGTCTTCGGAGAACAGAGCCAGTCTGAGGATGCAGAATCAGATGCTGAGTCGGACAGAGATTCAATTGATGATGAGCCCACAGCCAACTACCTGGACACATTCAGCATCCTGGAGCAAGATAATGGCCTGGAGTACCAACTTCCTACACACCAAAGGTGTGCATGCCATCTTCTCAACTTAGTTGCCATAACAGATGCTGAGATAGCAGAAAAGAAGATGGACACATACAAGAGACTATCACGTGCAGCCTTTGGGAAATGTCAAGCCATGTGGAACAATACAGGTCGTTCATACATGGCAGCAGAAGTTGTGGAAGATCATTGCCGACTCCAGCTCATCCGACCAAATCAAACGCGGTGGAATTCAACATTCATGGCTGTGGAGAGAATCATACGGATCATACAAGAGAAAGGGGAGGAGGCAATCAGGAATATTTGTGAAGAATTCAAATTGAAAACGTAAGTTTTAATTTGCACTTCAACAGTATGAAAGTGTGAATGTGTGTTTACATACTTGAAACTTAACTTTTCCTGCTTGATTTCCTAACAATTGTTTGTATTCTATTTATGCCAGGCTGACTCAAGCAGAAATTGCTTTCCTGACTGATTACTGCTCGGTGATGAAACCTCTGGTAAAGGCCTTGAACATACTTCAGTCAGAGACCAACACACACTTAGGGTGGCTTCTTCCAGTGATATGTCAGCTACAAGCAAAACTCAAAAGGCAGGAGACCTCATCCAAGATGTGTCTACCACTCATCAAAGCCATTCAGGATGGTGTCCAAAAGCGTTTTGGTGAGATGATGATGGACCCAGAACTGATTGCGGCAGCAATACTTCTACCGAAGTTCAAGACCACCTGGACAGAGAGGCCTGATGTCATAGAAACAGGTATGATTGCATCTTATAATAAACTGCTTTTCAACAGTTTATTGGAGATCTACTTTGTTTTATACTCAATACAATGCGGTCAGTGCTATAAGGCATTATGCATTATGGTGCACTCTTGGTAAATTAATCAAGTCTTAATTGTCAGAAATGTGTTGTTTGTCACTCGACAGGTCTGGCTTATGTCAGACAACACCTTGACCAGATGGCAGAGGTAGAAGTGGAGCAAGTTGGACAACATTCCTCAGATGAAGATGATTTCTTCTCCTCAATAAAGTCCAGAAGGTACAGGGGAGTTGGAAGGGTACCTAGCCTGTATCCCAAACGATATGGATCTGCTAAACTCCTTTCCAAATTTAAAAAAACTCTCTCTGAAACTCAACACTGGCCTGCCTGCTTCAGCTGCCTGCGAGCGGCTTTTCAGTTGTGCTGGATTACTGTTCACTGCAAAGCGAGCAAGGATGAGCTCAACTAACTTTGAAAATCAGCTGCTGCTTAAACTGAACAAGAAGTTTGTAGACTAGGTTATAGGTGATTTAGGGTGTCACAAAACTAGTGGCCTTGATTTGCAATATTCCTCTCTGGAATATTGCTGCTCTTTTATGTTAGTTCCTTTAATTTTGTAACACTTGTGAGCATCATCATGTGGACATTACTTTGTAGTTTGTACCTCTCTGAGAGAGAGAGACAGAGAGAGAAAGTAGGCGTGCACAAGCCTGTTTAATGTTTTTACCACTAAATGGATGAGCTCAATTAACTTTGAAAATCAGCAGCTGCTTAAACTGAACAAGAAGTTTGTAGACTAGGTTACAGGTGATTCAGGGTGTCACAAAACTAGCGGCCTTGATTTGCAGTATAACAGCTGTTGCTGTTGGTGTTGACATGTATGTTGTTGTAATTACACTTACATTTGTGTAGGTATTCTTTGTTGTTATCGCACTTACACACACATGCCCTCTATAGCGCTCTTGCAGCTGTGGAGATGGCATTACCACATTCTCATTCTTTGACGGTTAACAAACACACACACACACACACACACACAAGCATGTCTCCTCTGGAATATTGCTGCTCCTTTACGTCAGTTTGACTTTGTAGCAACACTTATGAGCGTCATCATGTGGGCATTACTTTGTACTTTTTACCTGTGTGTGTGTGAGAGAGAGAGAGGGTGAGAGGGAGAGAGAGGGAGAGTGTGTGCATGTGAGAGAGAGCGTGAGAGAGAGAAAACGTGAGAGTAAGCATGTTTAATGTTGTACCACTAAATGGATGAGCTCAACTAACTTGAAGATGCTACTTAAACTGAACAAGAAGTTCAGTTGTTGTGAAGTTATTGTTATTGCGCTTACATTTGTTACACTTGTTCTTTAATTTAAAACAAAATAGTTATGGATTTCTGACCCCTTGTCCTATTTTTACTACCCTCACACCCCACACAAAGAAAGTAACTAAGTAACTTTTACTTAAAGTACATTTCAAATGAACTACTTTTTACTTTTACTTGAGTACATTTTCAGATGAGTACTTTTACTTCTACTTGAGTAATATTTCATCAAAGTATTGGTACTTTTACTTGAGTACAATATTTTTGTACTTTTTCCACCTCTGCTTTCAATTTATTTTCCAGGGTCAACACACACACCATCCAGAGCAGCATAGCCTCTGTAGACTTCCTACCCACGCACAACAAACACAGAAACTGGACGAGAGTTGAAATACAGTAGTGTGCCTCATTGACCAGATGACGACCGCACGCTGCTTCTACCTGCTTCCAAAACCGAGGCACGAACCACAACCTGCCCATTACAACTGGTTCACTCCCAACTGTGCCAGGAGTTTATTCTGTGTGGATTTGTACCTTACAATCTGATCATGTGTTGATAGACACTGATTTAATCGATGTCAGTAAAACGATAGCTTACACGATGTGGTGTGATGTGGAGATGGAGAGGAGCCTGTCATCCCAGGAAGCGAGGGAAGGGCCTTTGTGCAGCTTGTTGCCCATAGGATCCAGCAGTGTAAACGGTCCTTATCAATCAAACAGCTCACTGCAAATCATGATCCGCTCCATTTAACTTCTTCCACAGATACATGTGTTGATGGTATGCATGGGCATACACACGGTGTTACACATGGACATACACACAGTGTTACACATGGACATACACACGGTGTTACACATGGACATACACACAGTGTTACACATGGACATACACACTCGGCCCTTGTTGTATGTTTGGTGCACGTAAACGCTGTATTTCATTTGCTGGCTTGTTATTGACCTCGTGGATGTGAAATGACGTCCAGGGACCACCCTGGGGGCGTGTGTGTGTGTGTGTGTGTGTGTGTGTGTGTGTGTGAAAGAGAGAAAGCGAAAGAGAGTGGAGGCTATTAGATATAGTGTTGACTTGAACAGTACCAGCGGGAACATGCATGCCCACATCCGGCCATCTCCTTCCTCTATTTTGCAACACGTACTTTCTGCCTCTCCTGTATTTTGTCCTTTTGCCCCCGCCCCTTCTACCCACCCACACCATTCTCTCTTTGTCACCCTCCATGTTTTCTCCTTTACCTCCCTTTCCGTCTCCCTCTCCTCTCCCAACAACTCCTCCATCTGTTGCAGTGCGTTCACGTGGAGTCTGAGCTCCAATCCAACCACAGCACGGCACGGCACGGCACGGCACGGCACGGCACGGTGAGCAGCTTGGGGGAGACTGCCCATACAGAACGCGCCTCGGCAAATGCTGAACATGCACGTTCACACGCAAACACTGTCCACCACACACAGTAAAGCCACGTCTCTGGGATCTGAGCGCAAAACACAAGGGCCAGGCGGTAAATAGATGAGAGGAGAAAGGTGGAGTAGTGGAAAGAAGGAAGGTGTGTGTGTGTGTGAGAGAGAGAGACAGAGAGAGAGAGCGTAAAACAGGCGTAACAGATAGGAGAGAAGAAGAAAGAGGGCAGAGGGGTGGGTGACGGCGGGGGAAGAGGAGAGGGGGAGCGGAGGTGAGCTATAGCTCGGCCACAGCAGACCGGTGTATGTGTTCAGTGAGACACACCGCCGGGTGCCTCTCCTCCTCCCTCCTCGGCCCTGGCTCGCACACTGACATTTACACGGAGTGACTATCCCCGGAGGGGTTGTGTGTGTGTTGGGGGGTGGGGGCAGATGAGAGGAGAGAGGGATGGGAGTAGCAGGGAAAGGACAGAGAGAAAAAGATGGATGCATAGGTGGGTGGGTGGATGAAGGAAGGAAGGGAGGGAGAAGGGGAAGGCAGCCCTGCAGAATCATCCAGCCTCATCATCTTCTACTGTGCGAGATAAGCACAGTGAGCAAATGGAAAGGGGGAGTGAGACTGATAGGGAAGAACGATAAGGAAAGATGATGGTTGAAAGATGGTGGTGGGAATAATAGTGAACTTTTTCTTTTGCTGTTTTGTTTTTTTAAAACAGCGCTGATCCCTCAAAGCTGTGTTTGTGTCCAGCCGCACCTCTTCAAAACAGATCTGTATGTCAGTTGAGTTGTACAGTTTCCTTTCCGATCTTGATATGTGTGTTTTACACACAGCATGCTCACACACACAGCATGCTCACACACATAGCATGCTCACACACACAACATGCTCACACACACAACATGCTCACACACACAGCATGCTCAGCCGTTAGTCTGCATCATCATGCAGTCATCTGAGCAGCTGCCATGTCAAACTTTAGATATCAGTGTGAAGCCCTTTTGGTAACAAAGGCATCTTAGACAAAAGCAAAATCTGCCAAGTCATGTAGACTGGAAATGTGGATATTATTAGGCCTCGTGCACGCACACGCACATACACGGCGTCATCATGGCTGCTGCAGCTAGAAAAACGCTATATAAATGCAATTCATCCATCCATCATCACCATCGGCGGTCACTCGGGGTCGAGTGTGACTGTCCTCCATCTGGGTCCTTCTGGGTCCTCGGGTGGGTGTGGAGGCTGATCCTGCAGCTGCATAATGGGAGGACGCCTGCGCGTGACAGCTTTTACACGGAGTAGCTGATGTGCCCGTAGCCACCACACGGTCCTTGGCAGGAGGTGGCCAGAGTCCAGTGGCATGGTGAACCAAGACGATTGGGGACCACCCTCTGTTGCAGCCTTCATCCGCCTTCACTGCCGTTGTGACCTGGAGACATCTTCCACCAGCTCGGCCGTTGAGGTCTTTGTTGGATCGTGCTTCGTCTGGAACCTCCCCCTTGACCGATCCGCCTCGGGTGACCCTACCAGGAGCCAAGCTCCGGACGGCATAGCTTCTGGGGATCATTGGTACGCGCAAGCTTCTCCACCACGGCAAGGTGGCGATCCAGGAGAAGACACGCAGTCACTTGCACAAGCACACTCATCTTGATCCTGCACAGGAACATTTTTAGCAGTCGCCTGATGAAACGCAGTCTGGAACATTATTTGGGTTTTAAATTGTGAAAATTTAATCTGCTGAATTGCAAATATGCCAGCACCCCCCCCCATTTATTTCCCTTCATATGCTGATACTGTCCACTTGGAGAGAGAGAGAGGGGGGGGAGGGGAATCAGTACACTGGCGTTAAAATTTAATGAGCTGCATTTACTGGAAAATGCATCAATTACATATTACCCTCAGAAACCCAGTGGGGGTGAGAAACGTCAGACGTGGCTCCGTGCGTGTATTTATAGTAGGGTGCCGGCGGAATGTGAATGCCGTGGTGATTATGAGCTTATCACAAGTTTAATTCGCTTGCCTCCTCCCATAACCCCATTAAGTAATCCGACAATGTACACAAAACTTTCCACAAAGGACAGAACGCCCATTCCCTTGATGTAGCATGCACACCTCACCGCCCCACCTCCCATTAAATTACCGCTTTCTCCCCCAAACGTGTGCAAGCGTGTGAGCGCACACACACGCTTGCGTTCGTTTGTGTGTGGGTGTGTATTCTTTTCAGGCAGAAAGGAGTTGAAGGGGTTTCCCTGGCATTGTAAGTTTCGGGTCAAGTTTTCTGCAGCTATCGCTGCCCCTGCCTTTTCATCACCATGACGCGGGGGGGGGGTGTGAGGGGGGGTCCACGGGCGCAGCTGCAGAATCCGTGCCCGCTGAACACATAATTGCTTCGTTCGCCGCCTCCCTCTCAGACGTTGAGCGGTGCTCAGTGAAAAAGACTCAGTGAAATGCATAGTGACACGACGTCACTCTAATTCCGCAAGCAGCCCAATAATGCCGTCGGAACGTGACAGAGAGAGAGAGAATTCGATGCTTTGCAAATGCAGCCTAATGGCCAATGTGAAAATGTCCTAGTGTAATACGCCATATACGCTATATGAGTGTCCACTAGGACTCGGCTCCCGTGTGGTTTTGGCTCTCAAGCATCTAATGTTACACACTGGTTTGGGCGGCCTATCATGGGGTTGGGGGGACAAATGAATATTTCAGCTAATGAAATGCGGCCAGTGGGCGTCAATTTGGGAGGGCGAGCCGTTTTCTGTGGACCACTGATAACGTGGGCGTTGTGGTATATCAGGAGATAATTACACACACAAAGGACACACACCCACAGACACACGCATCGGCGGAGTCAGTTCATTTGGACTCTGGCCCAGACGCCGCATTAACAGCGGGTCGCTATGCTTGATTGTGTGTGTCAGTGACTGATGGGCGTTCCGGGTTATATTTCACTATCGCGGCGGGAACCCGCTTCATTACGTGCCGGGGCGCTTTGCACCTGCGCCCCGGCACGTGCGGCCATTTTTCTTCTTCTTCTCGCAACTAAATAAGGAGACGTGTGGGAACCTCGTAGAGATGACGTTTAACGTGGGATAAGAAAGAGCGGGTCTGCAGGGGGGGGCGGGGGGTTGGAGATAGAGATTTATGCTGGCCAGGGGACAATAAACCACCTATTCATGCGCATTACAACCCCGCAGCGGCATGACACATGCAGGACGCGCACTTGTGGCTCCAACTATAGAGAAGCGCCGCGCAGCGATCACATAAGAAACGCGTCCTACAGACGCTTATTAATTGTGTGTGTGTGTGTGTGTGTGGAGGGGGGGTCTATACGTGGCTATGCGTAAATTGTTGTGTTGTGATTTGGGGTTTGCGCCGTACGAGTCCGTGACGATTGGCTGACACGCCTGCAGCCGCACCGCCCCTCGGAGACGAGAGGAGAGCTGGAAAGATCAGGCTGGGAAACCAAGCGGTCAATCTTTCCTCCCCTTTCCCCGCCGACTGCTGAAGGAGGCGGCGCAGTCCTGCTGCAGAAGAAAGAAAGAAAGAAAGAAAGAAAGAAAGAAAGAAAGAAAGAAAAAGAAAGAGAGAAAGAAAGAAAAACACAAAACAAAAGCGAGTGAGATTCGAGTAGCATCCAGGCTCTTTTCGTGGAGATGGAGGTTCCCGGCTTGGCGCACAACATCACCAGTCCTCTGAGTCCGTGCGAGGGGATGATCAAAAACCTGAGCTTGGACGCCATCCAGTTATGCGAGCGAGAAGGTAAGGACAGGTTGATAGTGACTCCCTGGTTTGTCACCGAGGCGCAGAAACGTCTTCCACACATTTGCCAAGCGCATTTTCTGCGTGTATACCGAGGGGCTGTTGCTCAAGCCAGATCCAGATCCAGGTCCATCCTCCGGTCGTTCGCCGTGGCGCACTGAATTCGCCCTTATTGCGTGCTGAGAGGCAATAGGGGCCGGTTGCTCCACCGGTTTTTGGTTGGAGGCATGGCTGCATGGATGGATGGATGGATGGATGGATGAGTAGTACGCGTGTGCATGCAGGGAATAGCTGAGGGTCTTGACAAACAAGAGATTTTTTGGTCATTCAAGATGCCTTCTCTACCACGTAAACTGCCAGGTTTAAGGATCAAAATGTAAAGACCTGCAAGCATGAAATAAGCATGCCGAGGCATCCATCGATGGTTAAAAAAAGAAAAGAAAGAAAAATCTATAGCCTATTTCAGCACCAAGGACCCTGGACAGAGGCCGAGAGCCTCTGGCTGCAAGCTCTGCCTTTTCTCTTTTCTCTTAGGGATGGATTTCTATTAGCCTGATAAATCAGGGTGCAGGGGCAGGACAGCCTGTGCATGTGTCAACACACCTCATATTACAATCTGAATTTTAATCAACACTGTTAATCACCCTGTCTTACTATAGCTCTGCTTACAGTACAGTTAATTTAAAAAAAAATCATTCCAGACTATGAGAGAGAGAGAGAGAAATACTAAGATTAGATTTACAAAATACAGGGAAGCCAACCAAAGCCTCCCCCAAAGTGAGAACTTTGTCAGGATATCCTCAAACTAACAGGCTATAGGTTAAAATACGGTGGGGATTTGATAGATAGATACATGGAATGGAGGCTATCTATCTGTGGTCTGTAATGTAAAATTGGTTATATGGTCAGTTTTTTGATGAGCAGGCTTGGCCCAGGAATGAATGTGATGGTGGAGGGGGGAAAAAATAGCAAGTCATCACCAGAAGGGGATGAATGAGGAGTGTGAACGTGGCTCAGCCTTAGAAACGCGTGTGTAGACCCCTCCACGCCCATCTTCATTCAACACCGGGGAAAAGGTCTGATTTGTGCGCAGGTGGACAGACGTACAAGTGGAAGGTATATTCTCAAACTGGGCCACATGTGTCTTTGGGTTAGCGCATCGAGCTAGCTCGTCTATACACCCAGTCGTTCACAGTCAATTGTGTGTCTTCATGTCGCCACAAAAGGTTTTCTGGCAGCTCACCACAGTGCAGCCGCTGAACGGCAGTGGCTCATTTTCTCATTTGCTGAGGCTTTAACTCCTAATGTAATGTAGGAAGACACAGCTTATATCCTCTACAGAGCCTTGCCGGCTTGATTTTAAGGCAATCATTTTAATAACGGTATAGGCTGGGGCTCTACTCTTCTAATGGACTCTAGTTAACAGTGCCAGCTCTGTGCTGAGAAGGGCAAGTCTGTTTCCACAGGCCTGCCCTTTGCAGCACAACCACTACTCTGTGTCAGCCAGCCTATCAGAAGTAAATAGTGGCCCTCTGTCCTTGAGACACCCCCCATACACATACTGTTTATGGAGCAACAGGATCACAACGTCGGCATTTACCACAGATTCTGCTTAACTTTACACTGGGGTAACAATGAGGTTGGAGGCAGGATGCTAGGTTTCCAGCTTGTTATTGCCAATGGGGTTGTGCGTTCTAGGTGTCACTGCTGCAATGTGCTTGGAAATATTGTAATAATCCCCCCATCCATGCAAATATGGTCACTGATGGTGCAATTAAAATATCATTCATGAGGATAGACGTATGACAAAAGGGCTCATCACCCTGGATGATAACATTGGGCAATGTGACTTCATTATTTAGTGTAATTGATAGTGTAGGATACAGACCCCTTGATTTGAAGTTCACAGTTTACGTGTAACGTTTGGATAATGGATGGAGGGATGGATGGTGATCTCCCATATCATGCTGTGGCAGACTGAAGCGGTCGGCTGGTTGCTTTGAGCCACAAGCCTGTCACTTTAAAAGTCCTCCAAAGATATTGCAAGAGTCACATTGGGTGGAGGTTCTCCCACCATGCCCCTTAGTGTGCTGAAGACTGCGCGGCCTTTCCCTGGCATTCGTGGAAATGAGACGTTTTGTATCCCAGTCAAGTACTGTGCTTCTCCGAGTATTCATCTCAGCTTGACTGAGCTTTCTAAATATATCTTGCAGATCCATAAATATTTAATTGTGAGAACGAGAAGCTTATGCTCCTTTGCTGACCCAGCAAATAAAAAGCCACCTTTCTTACGTGGGCTGCTGACTGCACCTTCTTTTGGAAAGGGTGCAAACAGCAACGGCTGTATTTCAATGATCCAGAGAAGAAAAGCTAGGGTGTCTGTTCTGTGTAGTCTGCGTTACTGGGAGTGTCGTGTTTTTCATTATGATTTATGTACTAGAATAGAGACATGACAAAGTAGGGAATGGGGAGTGTTATCCTGAGTGATGAGCGGTGTCTTTGTGTTCGAATATAGCTCATTTGTCTCAAACCGCTTCATACTACCTGTGAGTGATGTCTGAGGACACTGTGACGAAGTTGCTTTTATATGGCACAAGGGAACACAAATTTGTCATCGGCCTGCGACCACCATCTTGATTTCATATCAAGATCCCTCCGAGATGAAATGTGCACTTTCAGGGGCTAATGAAATACGCAGTCCATGCATGAAAAGGACTTGGTGCTGTTTGCCACTGACCTAATTAAGGGTAATTAAGTTGCAGTGATGGATGGCTCTCATGAATGCAATCGAGTACCGCATCTTTTATCTTAGACACATTTCATGACCTCTTCCCGCCCCCCTGCCCTACTGTTCCAGCTGTGATACATGAGAGAGAGAGAGAGAGAGAGAGAGAGAGAGAGAGAGAGAGAGAGAGAGAGAGAGAGAACTCATAATATGCTGCATGTAAATAAGTCAAGTGTGTTAATGATGTGTGTTCCTCTGATAACTGTAGTCCATGTCATGTCAATGTGACGTGCCATGCATCTTGGAGTGCTTAATTTGTTTATTTATTGCTCTATTCTTTTGACTTATATGGATTTTTGCCCTTCACCTGGTCCTCGTGTGAGTCTGCATGCAGGGCCACATGAGGGTGGCAGTGTGCATCTCTTGCCCATGTACTGATCTGTCTGTTGTCTCTGACATGGTGAGTAAATAAAGTTGTCTGAATCTGAATGTCATGTCATGTCATGTCATGTCATGTCATGTCATGTCATGTCATGTCGTCATTAACTTGGCTGCAACTTATCCAACTGGTACAACAGCAGCAAGCCAACCTTTTGGCAGCTCTTCTGAGTAAAGAGCGCTGCCCATATTTTATGTGGGCAGTTGCTCCATGACTGCACTGGCAGCACATAAAATAATACTGCTGTCCATCTGAACATCATTTTGGAGCAGTCGGACCCTTTTCCCACAGTGAGACAGCGTAAAGTGTGTACAAAGCAGCTAAAGTTCAAGTCCTTCATAAATGGAGTTGATTGTAGTGCAACACTTTGGCTCTGGATGTCTGTCTGGGCCCGCTTTATGTTTTGGCCTCTCCGGCCCTTTTATAGTTTTCAGGAGGATACTGTTATTCCGTGCTGAATTTCAGCTCTCTTTGTTTTCAGCAGATGTGTTTCCTGTGCTGTCTCGCATCCAGAATTTTACCCCAAAGAGTACTGTTGAAGGACTTTGCATTGTAATTCAATATTGATAAGCGACAAGGGATTTAACCTGTCATGAGGCACATTGTTCATTTGCAAGATCGATCGGTAAACTCAGAAACGAGCCAAGTTACTATTATTTTGGCCAGTCATTAAAATCCTTGTCCTTTGTCTTTTCTCCTGTATTTTTGTACGGCATACTTTTGGTCTTTGTTTTGTTCGGGAGCCTATTTATTTGATGGAAGAGGTGTGGTGCACGGACCATGTTACTGCAGTAAACAAGGCCTTTTTCTTCCTCTCTCTGAGAGAGAGAAGGATTCTTTCCCTTTGACAACATCTTTCACTCTTGGGAAGATGTCGCTCTTAGTTAAGCCTGTGCGTCGACAGAAACAAAGGAGTGTTTTCTCAGTGGCAGTTAGCCTTGATCCCGAGTGAGTGTCTGCAGTGTTATCCACTGATGTAGTCAGCCTAATCTTTAGACAGAAGGATGGATTTCGAAATGTAGGTGATTTGACTGTCTACACCGTGAGGCTTCCCATGCGCTAGAAGACCAGCGAGGTCAGATCTACAACCACCAGAACTCTCTTTAAATCACGCAACCTGCAGGATTACTTTATTTTTCTGAAGGACTAGTCAAGGACTAGTCACACTTAGCCTTGTCTGACAAAGCCAACCTTTTTCAGGTGTAAAGGAAACAAACACTTGTCAGACACTTTTACTGAGGACGGAAGGCGAAGAGCATGCATTTACATCGTGCAGACAGCCACCATGGGAAGGAAATCACTGTTCTCAGGCTCTTGAGGAGCCCTAATAAGAAATCCAAAATATCAATGCAGGCATGACTTGAACAAATCCTATTGCAAGCAACCACAAGGTTGATCCTGTGTATGCATGTTAACAAAGCTGATATTGAGCCGACTGCATCCATCGCTTCCCCTCACTGCGGCATCGACTCACACAGAGGAGAAGAGCAATACTAACTCAGGTCCATTTGATTAGCTTTATCCAGCAGATTTCATCAGAAGCTTAAAGTTCACCTTCAGGCCTGGCTATCTATTTCAGCTGAATGCTTATTCAGTGATGGAGATGTTGTTTTGCTGTGCTGGGCATGTCATTCTGACTTGGGCAGGTGTCTGTCCGATAGTGGTGGGTGGTTTAGTTCCTTTTGTAGAATCAGTGGATTTGAGTCAGGATGCCCCAGTCTACCAAACTTTTGAGCCTTTCTGGTATTTTGAGTGTTTGTAGTTTCCAATACATCTGGTATGTGATTTCCTCAAGACATATGATGCACACCATGTATTTGACAGTCCAATAGAGAGCTCACATCCTTGATCAGTGTTACATGGGCCTACTGGATATTCATCGATAGCTTACTGTGCTGTAATTAACCATCCATCCATCTATCCATTATCCAAGCCGCTTATCCCAATTGGGGTCGTGGGATGCTGGAGCCTCTCCCAGCAGTCATTGGGCGGCAGGCAGGGAGACTCCCCAGACAGGCTGCCAGTTCATCACAGGGCCCTCTATATGGGCATCTCTTGCCCAAGTACTGATCTGTCTATTGTCTCTGACATACTGCTGATTGCCACTTGTCTGTGAGCTTGTGTATGGTCTGGGGTCTGTGTAGATTGTGGAAGATGGTCATCATCGGATATGATGGACAACCAGCGTGTGTGTGTGTGTGTGTGTGTGTGTGTGTGTGTGTGTGTGTGTGTGTGTGTGTGTGTGTGTGTGTGTGTGTGTGTGTGTGTATTTTATATTTTTTGCTATTCTTATATATTCTGCTCTGATTGTTGTACTTTTAATTATATATTTTGCTATTTTTATATATTACGCTCTGATTTTTGTTAATTTTAATTTCACAGTTTTTATGGTGCTTTTATTTATTTTACTAACTCAGATTCCAATTCAGACAACTTTATTTATCCCGTAATTAACCTTTTAATTTTTATAATTTCATTAAACATGACTTTTTGGCCATTTGGTAAACTAATTTAGTCAAAGTGTTGGCAGTACTGAATGATTTGATAAAGTTTTACTTATAGGACGTCTGGGTAGCGTAGCGGCCTATTCCATAGACGGGGATCGCCGGTTCGAATCCCCGCGTTACCTCCGGCATGGTCGGGCGTCCCTACAGACACAATTGCCTGTGTCTGCGGGTGGGAAGCCAGATGTGGGTATGTGTCCTGGTCGCTGCACTAGCGCCTCCTCTGGTCAGTCGGGGTGCCTGTTCGGGGGGGAGGAGGAACTGGGGGGAATAGCTTGATGCTCCAACGTGCCATCTCCCCCTGGCGAAACTCTTCACTGTCAGGTGAAAAGAAGTGGCTGGTGACTCCACATAAGTCGGAGGGGGCATGTGGTAGGTAGTCTGCAGCCCTCCCCGGATCGGCAGAGGGGGTGGAGCAGAGATTGGGACGGCTCGGAGGAATGGGGTAATTGGCCGGATACAATTGGAAGAAAAGGAGGGAACATTCCAGAAATGGAAAAAAAAACCTCTTACTTATTTTTGTCGCATTATTATCTTTTTTTTCATACTCTGTCATTTGGGAACAAGTAAAATGTGCTTTTCTAGACAATATTCTAAGACCGGTTTTCTGTAAATTATAACATCAACTATTGAATGTGAGCATTCAAATCTGATAAAGAAATGCGATAGTATTCTCACCGTTTGCCAAAAATGTGCTGTTTCCTGAATTGGCTGTTTGGTTTGTGTCTTGTACTTTATAGTACTTATATTATTAATGAATGGACCAGAGACCGAGGCATAACGTTGACCTTTTACTAGGCATATCGTCAAGTCTCAACACTCGCGCATGCGCACTCATTACATATCAAAACCTGCTCACTGCAGTTTGTTCATTTCATTTTGCGTCATATCAGTTCGACGTTTGAATCTGATTCTGTGTGCGGACATGACATGTCGGCGTTTGATTCGAAACCGTTGAAGAATCGCCGGATGCAAGAGTATCATGAGTCTGATCCAGTTGGTACTGGTTCATAAGCATCATTCAGTACCTGACACACTCGAGAGGTGACCTTGTCATACTCAACAGTACAGTACTACCTGCCATTTCAGACCGGAACTCGATCCAGCTCGATCCAGATCTGTTCGTCCGGTTTTCCCACCTCTGGTGTCCAGTAAGAAGCGGTAAACGCCTGTTCTCGCGACAAACCATGTGCTCGGACTTCACACTTACGACGACTGTGATGGTTTAGCCAACATAGACGGTTCATCTGATTGAAGCGGTTACGTCATTTTTGACACGGAGGTAAACGGGAGAAAATTGCAACTCACATCTTCCAATTTATTAGCCTTGAAGAAGGGATCTGTGCTCATGGCTGTTTCTCTGCTTTTAACTATGTTCTCTTGATTTTCACATGCTAATGATGGGCGCGAAGGGTCCATTAAAGTCTTCCAACGTGTCCTTGTTAGTTAGTACATGCTGTAAGATCTGAAACCGGGGAATTTGTTTTGGAACAGGTTTTTTTTACACCCTTTTTAAAGCATTTGATCTCAAACTAACCTGTAGCAACACTTTTCTTTTTTTGGATTTTTCCCCCCTTTTTCTCCCCAATTGTATCCGGCCAATTACCCCACTCTTTTGAGCCGCTGCTCCACCCCCTCTGCCGAGGGCTGCAGACTACCACATGCCTCCTCCGATACATGTGGAGTCGCCAGCCGCTTCTTTTCACCTGACAGTGAGGAGTTTCGCCAGGGGAAGATCACGATATTCCCCCCAGTTCCCCCTCTCCCCGAACGGGCGCCCCAACCGACCAGAGGAGGCGCTAGCGTAGCGACCAGGACACACCCACATTCGGCTTCCCACCCGCAGACACGGCCAATTGTTTCTGCAGGGACGCCCGACCAAGCCGGAGGTAAGGCGGGGATTCGAACCGGCGACCCACCTGTAGCAACACTTGACCTGAGCGGTGCTGTGGTAGACTTATTCGTCTTGTTATCAAACTTTGCTGCTTTAGCAAGACTTTTATCTTCTCTTCGGCTTTCTCTCTTCCATTTAGTCCTCTGCTACAGCGTGATGGTCTCAATGAATCAGTGCATCACGTGCTTAGCATTCAGCATTGCATATAACACAACATATAGCATTTAAGATCGCTTTTGCTAACCACATATTTTGAAGAGGGACTCTTGTGAGCAGTGAGGCTAAGTCACAGAAAGCTGAATCAGTTCATCTTGATGCAGCATTTATGTTAAACAGTTACGATAAATGTTGTGTCCAGATGAGCCAGTTCAACTTTCTGTGATTTTCTTACCTGGATTATTTAGCATGAATATGAAGACAATGAGGCTAAAATTTATTTAATGATGAAAATTGAGGGTAGCCCAAAACCTCGCTTATATCTATCTTGAGTGAAAGATGGGTTTCTCCTGAGAGGGAGCAAAAGCTTCTTTTTTAAAATCTTCAGTAAAACTGTATGGTTGGGTGGAGAGTTTTGGGTTTACATACCATATTTATTTTCTCGAGGGGTTTCTCTCAAATAGGCAGTTCTTCTCTCCAATTACATCAGCATGGGAAAGCCTGTTATGTAGGCAAAACTTGACAGCATTAGCAAGGCTTTAGTGTGTTGGTGTAATGCCTCCATTTGCAGGTTAATTAGGGGCGCATTAGCGTAAACAGATGAGGAGCTAAATCTGCAATCTGGCTAGAGTTGCCAAGTCACGTGGTCCCAATGGAGCGCTATCTGTGAGGAGATCATTTTTGGGTTGTGTCTCACTCCGCTGTTAATGCAACTGCTAACAATAGAGTGCTATAAGAGTTAAAGAAAAGAAGGCACTGTGTATATGGCCAACCACATCATCCTTCATTTCAGAGTTTAAAAAAGACTCTTTCATCAAATTGATTTTGCTTTTTCATTTGTTCTGCTGTGTTGAGATTCTCTTTTTTTAATTCACTGTTGATCTATTGTCTTGATAAACTGGTTTATAACTACCACACATCTTAATAAAAACCTCCATAACAGTGGGGTGAATATGTGCAAAGAGAGGATTGACAGATTCCCCTTGAGATAAACTCGCCTTTATTGCCCTTCAAGGTCTGCATCACTCAGCCACTGTCACAGAGCTCATCATGACTAGGCCTTTTCTGAAAAATGAGCAAAAGAGACCATGCCAATAAGACACTTCCTCGGGCCACATTCAGTGGCATTCAAAATAGATCTCCATTTCCTGACTTAGATTTCAGAGATTGTCAGCAAGCCTTGTGCCATTTCTTTGGATGTGCTTAAGGTCAGTGGCTGTAGGTCCCCGTTGGGATGCAACAGCTGCTAACATCCCAGCCTGGTCCTGAGCTGTCCATTCTCTGACACAAGTCTGCTCCATCATATCCTTTTTTTGGCCTCCTTGGTCTGAACCAAGCTTATCAGCTCAGAGAAGTATAAGTATGGTGAGACAATCTTAATGTGTTGGCGAGATGTTTTCACTGATTTGAAGCAGAGTGACGTAGGAGGGCCAATATACATACAGAGAGAAGTGAGGGCCGTTGATCCGAGCAAGGCCAAGGGAGAAGCTGTTGTGACTGGCCTGTTTGCATCTTCCATACATTCTTCCAAGGAATCCCTCACCCCCAGCACCCAAAGTCCAGCCTAAGTCCTGGCTACCCTGATAGTAAATATCTGAGTAAGCTACATTAACTGAGAATGCTTCATTAAGACAGGTACTCGTGTGCCCTTCTTTAAGTGTTACTCCTTAGGATAGGCCATTTAATCCTCAACTCAGTGGGTAATGGGGGCCATTTTGTTCTGAGTACTGTACATTAATGCAGCAGCTTGGCCATAATGGTTCCTTCTTTTAGGTAAAGATTAGTATAGCCTTACTGCTAACCAGCTTACTGGTAATTAGGGCAAAAGTAGGTGGGGGTCTCGTTTGGCTCACCCAGGTCTGCTTTGAAGACAAAACACTTGTTTATCCCCATGGTTGGGTTTTTAACTCTGTTGGGGAATGGGATGGGCGCTGTAATGCTCAGCTGATTGAATGTTGTTGAGATAAGCAAGAAAAGAATACATACATCATGTAATTAGTCTTTTATCTCCCCTTTTTGTCTGCTGATGAGTAGAGATGTGTGTTCAGTGCCCCATCGCTTATGCCATTGTTTACATTACAGAGAGTGCAGTGATGGTTGTGTGGAATTCCACATTCTCTTATCTTCCTTATTCTCGTAGTCGGACCCGGGAGCGCGCACAGAAAGTACATTGTTGCCCTGCCAAGTTGGTGCATTTTAGACTTGCATGACATGTACATTCATTTGATTCTACAAAGCCCTTATTCATTCCCTTGTTTTGGTGTTCTCCTTCATGCCTTGTTGTGTACTATGTAACGTAGGCCTACGCTATATGTTGTGACCACAACTTCACCATGACTGCATACATTTCACAGAAATATGTGGGTTTAAACATATTGGGCGAGGTGGTCCTTGAAAGGACAGGTGAAAATAAAAGTATTCAGGACCAACATACTGAAATGAATATAGCTCAAGCTCTCTCACATTCATCAGCATTTGAAATGTCTTCTGGCCCTCGGTAATGCAAGCTATAGCTTACATTACCTACAATATGGAAGCTTCAGATTTCTGCTGATAAATAGATGTATCCCGTGGTAAGAGGAGCTACACTCAGTCATGTATGCAATATTTAACACCGGCATATACGCTTTCAGTTTGATGATCTTGGGAAGGCGGGGAGTGGATTCTGGGAGCCTGTATAGTACACCAATGGAGACAGTTCTTTCTGTGCACGTGTGTGTGTGTCTGTGTGTGTGTCTGTGTGTGCATGTGTGCATACTATATATTTTACATAGGCATATGTTTTGCCTACTGTGAGTACTCTTTGGCATAATGAATTAGAAGCTGCTAGGTTGACCAAGTGCTATGGTATTATGCAAAGATAGAAAGGAGAGATAAAGAAAAATATTTCGGGATTTGAATAAAACTAAGTATGGGGCATCCGGGTGTCGTGCCTATCAACACGGGGATCGGCGGTTCAAATCCTCGTGTTACCTCCAGCTTGGTCAGGCGTCCCTACAGACAATTTGCCATGTCTGCAGATGGTAAGTCGGATGTGGGTATGTGTCCTGGTCGCTGCACTAGCGCCTCCTCTGGTCAGTTGGGACGCCTGTTCGGGGGGGGGGGACTGGGGGGAATAGCATGATCCTCCCACACGCTACGTCCCCCTGGTGAAACTCTTCACTGTCACATGAAAAGAAGAAGGCACGTGGTAGTCTGCGGCCTTCTCCGGATCGGCAGAGCAATGACTGGGATGCCTCGGAGGAGTGGGGTAATTGGCCAAGCACAGTTAGGGAGAAAAAATCGAAAGAAAAAAAACAACGAAGTATGGAAAGCTGAATTACAATGAGCTACTTACTGTACTCCGTATAGGATTTACTGTGTATTACAAGCTTCTGTGATTAAAAGTACTGCTTTGCAATCTGGGAGCTTCTGGTCCATCCACTAGAGCTATCAGGACACGAAATTCATAAGTGGCTTTATAGTATCAGCAATCCCTTTATCAGTCTCTATGGCATTAGCGTGGGTCAGTGTGTTTCAGCAGCATTCTCTTGTATGTGCAACATTATACATTAAATGGGTCCGTTTTGCATTTAATTAAACCATTGTATCCCGGTTGTAACTCCGCTCTTCATTCTCTGCAATCCCACCAGGAAACAAGTCCCAGGACAGTGGCATCTCGGCGATGGAGGACCTCCCTGTTCCCCAGAACATCAAGATCAGCAGCATAACCTGTGACTCATTCAAGATCTGCTGGGACATGGAGCCGCGCGCCAAGGAGCGCATCACGCACTACTTCATCGACCTGAACAAAAAGGAGAACAAGAACTCCAACAAGTTCAAACACAAGGTAACATTACGCCTTACACACATGACAGCATCCTAAGTTTAAGATTTGTTTGTTTGTTTATTTATTTATTTTTGGAAATGAGAGTGCGTAGTCTAAGTCTTCAAGGAATAGTTTGGAATGTTTAAAGTCTATCCCTATTTTATGTTCTCTGCTCATGTAGTACATAGGTAGGCCTCATTTTCCCAATCATCCGTCTTTTTCTTTGTACTGGGCACACACATCCAGCTCGCCATCTACAGCTCAGTGCAAATAGCCTCTTGACCCTCACTGCACACAAAAAAGGATGATTCACCTAAATATATCTTGTCTTATCTGTACCATTAGCTTCCGCAATGTTTTCACAATGAGATGACCGACGCAAAACCACGATCACCACAGGAGGCCTGTTGGCTGAGAGTGGAGAGAGGCTGAGTTCATTGTAAAGGTTTGCAGGGCAAAGCAGTATCAACGAAGGAACAAGGGATTTGAAGACACTTTGTAAACCATGAATTCACAGTAAGGCCAAGGGGTCAAGAGGATTCTGTTAACATAGCTTGTGTCCCCCCCCCCCAATTGTATCCGGCCAATTACCCCACTCTTCCGAGCCGTCCCGATCTCTGCTCCACCCCCTCTGCCAATCTGGGGAGGGCTGCAGACCACCACATGCCTCCTACGATACGTGTGGAGTCACCAGCTGCTTCTTTTTACCTGACAGTGAGGAGTTTTGCTAGGGGGACTTAGTGCGTGGAAGGATCACACTATTCCCCCCCCCCCGTTCCCCCTCCCCCCTGAACAGGTGCCCCGACCGACCAGCGGAGGCGCTATTGCAGCGACCAGGACACATACCCACATCTGGCTTCCCACCCGCAAACACGGTCAATTGTTGTCTGTAGAGACGCCCGACCAAGCTGGAGGTAACACAGGGATTCGAATTGGCGATTTCTGTGTTGGTAGGCAATGGAATAGACCACTGGACGCCCAGCTTGTGTGTCATATTGATGACTGAAAAGCCACATAAGGGAAACAATGTGGATTGCACCAACAAGCCTAAGGCATTATGTTTTCCTTGAAAAATGAAAGGGAAACTGATTTGAACAAAGAAACCAATGCCCCCCATGTCATTATCTTCTAACCTTCAAAAAACAGCAGACACACCCGAGATAACCTTTTCATTCACTTGGACCCCCCCCCCCCCCCCAAAAGCATTAATTTCAAAGTGGCCATGTTGAAAGGTTTCAGTTAGTCATTGCCATTAACAGGGTCATACTGCACACTCAGCCCCCCCCCCCCCGCCAGAGAAATAACTGAACTGGCAGTTGAAAACAACAGCTTTTTCAGCATATAGGCTAATGAGTTAGTTTGGTTAGCTTGCAGGCCTGTTTCATCAGCCTCCTGCCCCCCAACTCCGTGTAGCCTTAAAGCAAGCCTGATAAGAGAATGCTACCCTCTCCACTCTGTGTGCAGGAAGACCCTCTGCTGGTATTTTTATTGCTGTGCACAAGGACAATTTTGGTGAATTAATGTACCAGGCAGGAGCTCTTCAAATTCACGGGTCTAGTCAATGACCTGCTAAGACAAACCTACTGGGATTTACGCAGATGCTTCTAAATGCTACTCTGTCTACAGAATAGAGTGAGAGGAAGAGACGAGGCCAAGCCTTGCCAGGGGGTTGAATGCATAGATTGTTTTTGTGTTTATAATGATTGCACTCTGCTTGCTGTATGGGGTTTGTGTTCTGCTTTCTTGTGTGTGTGTGTGTGTGTGTGTGTGTGTGTGTGTGTCTGGGGGGGGGGGGCTGATTAAGCCAATACCCTTTGACTCCCTCTCTGTCTTTCTCTTTCTCTCACCCTTTTCCTTCTCCCTCCCCTCCTCCTTTTGGTTTCCTTCCTTCCTTCCTTCCTTCCCCCTCTTTCCAGGATGTGCCCACCAAGCTGGTGGCCAAGGCAGTGCCCCTGCCCATGACTGTGCGGGGCCACTGGTTCCTGAGCCCACGCACAGAGTACACCGTGGCCGTCCAGACTGCATCCAAGCAGACCGATGGGGATTACACCGTCTCGGAGTGGAGCGAAATAATCGAGTTCTGCACTGCGGGTGAGTACGAAGGAGGCTAGATGTATCGAAACTAACAAAGTTTGATAATAAAGTCCAAGGTTAAGTACTAATTAGCAAATAACAAAACAAACAGGCCAGGTTCGAAGGGGGAGCTAAAATGATCAGGTAGCCTGCCTTACAAAGTTGCCATGGGAGGGAGTTCATTTATACATATG
This sequence comes from Lampris incognitus, assembly GCF_029633865.1. Classification (NCBI taxonomy): domain Eukaryota; kingdom Metazoa; phylum Chordata; class Actinopteri; order Lampriformes; family Lampridae; genus Lampris; species Lampris incognitus. Next base: position 19,504,078 of record NC_079223.1, read on the forward strand.
CCTGTGGAAAACTAGTAAACATGAAAATAGAGATGAGACATGTTTCAGACCCATCTCTCAACATAACTTCACATGACCTGTCTAGTCACCCATTCTGGTACCCAGAACCTCCAAAGCATTACCTGGTTGTACGTTGGTTGACCCTTTGACCAGTTTTCCGCTAGAGGGGGTGGCTTTAAATACCCCCATTTTTAACAGGCAGGAGGAGGGCTCGATCTTCCAGGCTCCCTTCTGTTTTTGTTATTGACCATCTGGCCCTCCTTGTGTCAAGTCATCCAGTAATATGTAATAGGCCAGCCTGCAGGGTGCTCATATCGTTTTGATTTTAAAGAGGGACCACCTATCACAGCTGCCATGATGTGGTTGTTTGGCCCATCCGACCTTGCACCACCAGGCTTTAAGCACTTCTTTTACACCTACAGCTAAAAAAATAGGAAAAAGAAAAAAAAAGTTGCATCTACGTAATTTTCAGCTGCTTTAGTTGCCTTTATTTCAAGTCCAAAAAACTGAATCGAGCACATAAGAACACTAAAAATATCTGTTGTTTAAAAAAGTATCTATTGTACTCACCAAAGATTATTGCAGTGTATAAATGGGAAAGTTGTGAATTAAGTATGGAATTTGGGATTGATGGCTGATTTTCTGTACCAGGTGAAACAAAATTCTCAATTTGGTAATATCTGCATTTAGAGAGACTCTGCCATAGAGTCCAGGTATTCACATTATTGCCCTTGTGGGAGGACTAATAAAATCCTAATGATAAATGTCACCTGGTGGACAGTTTTTATCCACAGTGCATTTACCATACCATAAGAATGTACATTTGCAGAGTGGGTGACCCCAGTTGCAACACTCAACTGAACTAGAAAACCACCACAAGGAGGAGAGGGGTGGGTGGGTGGAGATGAGGAGGGGGGCTCTATGAAGGGCAAGATGGATGGGGCAGGAGCAAAGCATGGAGTGGGTCACTAAGAGGGGAGGGAGGGTGTATTTGTTGCAAAAGAAGGGGTAAGAGAGAGAGAGAGAGAGAGAGAGAGAGAGAGAGAGAGAGAGAGAGAGAGAGAGAGAGAGAGAGAGAGAGAGAGAGAGAGAGAGAGAGAGAGAGAGAGAGAGAAGAGAGAGAGAGAGAGAGAGAGAGAGAGAGAGAGAGAGAGAGAGAGAGAGAAGATGAGGTGATGGAAGAAAGAAGGATTAATAGGGGGAGGGGAGCTCTGCTGCATCGGGATGCAGAGGTCACCGAGTTCAACAGGGCTTGCTGGAGGCTGGGAGGGGGGAGAGGGGGAGTAGGGGATAATGCTACAGAGGCTGGGGAGGGAGAATTGATTGGAGAGAAAAGGAGGATGGAGGATGTTTTTGAATGTCATTAAATCCAGGACATGGGAATGCACCCGACCTGCAAGTTGATTAAGTTTGACTTTTCAGGGGCATCCGGGTAGCGTAGCGGTCTATTCCGTTGCCTACCAACACGGAGATTGCCTGATCGAATACCCATGTTACCTCCGGCTTGGTCGGGCGTCACTACAGACACAATTGGCCGTGTCTGCGGGTGGGAAGACAGATGTGGGTATGTGTCCTGATCGCTGCACTAGCGCCTCCTCTGGTCGGTCGGTGCGCCTGTTCAGGGGGGAGGGGGGAACTGGGGGGAATAGCGTCATCCTCCCACACGCTACGCCCCCCTGGTGAAACTCCTCACTGTCAGGTGAAAAGAAGCGGCTGGCGACTCCTCATGTATCGGAGGAGGCATGTGGTAGTCTGCAGCCCTCCCCAGTTCGGCAGAGGGGGTGGAGCAACGACCGGGAAGGCTCGGAAAAGATGAGGTAATTGGCCGGTTACAATTGGAAGAAAAAGGGGGAAAAATTAAAAAAAGTTGACTTTTCAAAAAGTTTGCTCAAAATTTTGCCCAATGTTCAGTAAGAGGGGAGGATATGGAGTGAAGTTGGTGAGGTGTGGGGGGAGAAATGGGAGGGATACCGAGTCCCAAACAGCAGAGCTCTACAGTCAGCAGTCAATGATGTCATTAATATTCCAACATGTCTCCTCATCTCTTATCACTACTGAAAGCATGGTTTCTTAAAAAACAAAAAATGTATTTGCAATCCAGTGACTATGTGATGAGGGAAGAACGAAAGCCTTTCTTGGAAAATGTTTTTATCACATTTTCTTGTACATCTGATCTTGTATCTAATGCACACGGTTGAACACAAAGGTGCACATGCACCTCCATATATTTTAATATGAACAGCCTTGCATATTACCAGTGAAAACTGTGCTTTGTGGTTCATTCTGTGTCCTATTACTGACTTAAGCATATGTGCTGTCTCGTTTTCCAGATTACTCATCAGTGCATCTTAATCAGCTGTTGGAGAAGGCAGAGGTCATTGCCGGTCGTATGCTGCAATTTTCCGTCTTCTACAGGAACCAGAACAAGGAGTACTTTGACCACGCCAGGTAGGCAGCCGGGGTAGTTGTTAATCCTGCCTTCAACGTGGGAGGATCCAAGCAGTCTGTCAACGTAATGCCATCAAGAGAAGCATGCTCGTGACATTAGCCAATTAACAGGTTGAAAACAAGAAGTTAAAAAAAAATCATGCCCTAGGGCAGCATTTGTCACCAGTTGTGTGATACTGATCCGAGGCCTACATCATGGCAGCACTGCATATGCTAGGACAGGGACATAATGGTGCGGCGTTATAATGCCATGAGTTCAAGTGGAAAAAAGTAGTGCTTATTTAAACTTCCATGATGGCAGTGCCACAGTAGTGTTATAGTGCTAACTATATTGCAATGAAATGTAAAATTGTTCACGTGGTCGTTGCACTTACTGCGTATTCTAAGTTGCTGTTCAGTATTGTCATATCGCTCTATAGATCATGGTTAAGATCGTGCAGCTATGTACTTGCCATTTGCAGACAACCCCCCTTGGACATCAAGGTTTATGGATGAATGCAACTCCTATTTAAAGACAGCTGTTTGTAGTCTTCCTCTGTAGTTTACAGAGGGATGTGTGGATATCCAGCTGCACTGTGCTGTTGCAGAAAGAACATGTCGATTAGCAAGTTTAGGATTAGCGCCATCAATCCACCCAAATGCATTGCAGTGACAACCAGCAGTACCAAAGACTAATCTGCCAGAGGGAATAATATAGTTCAAGACAGCTACCCCCAGTGTATCTTCATGCTTCTACTGCGGGATGAAGCCTAATCCATTGCACAATTTTCATTTTCTGCCACCATCAGAGGGCACTCGAGGAATATCCAAATTCATTTGCAGCTCATTTCAGAACAGCTTTTAATCTGAATGCAAAAGCAAAGCCTTGTATTTCTTTTTGTCTGCCAGCACATATGCTCCTGCAGCGAACTTGCTCCCCAGTGGTTTTCTCGCATTGAATTAAAGCCTGACAAACTGTCTCTAGACGGTGGCAGACATACACAACCTTTGCAGAAGTAAATAGATAAAAATGATGTCTCTCATGATGGTAGTGGAGAGAGAGAGAGAGAGAGAGAGAGAGAGAGAGAGAGAGAGAGAGAGAGAGAGAGAGAGAGAGAGAGAGAGAGAGAGAGAGAGAGAGAGAGAGGAGAAGAGAGAGAGAGAGAGAGAGAGAGAGAGAGAGAGAGAGAGAGAGAGAGAGAGAGAGAGAGAGAGAGAGGCATGTGTCTGGACTGGTCTATCTTTTAGCTGCTCACAAAGGCGACGTGCAGTGCTGCACCCTAACTTCTTTCTCCTTCCATTTTCTCCCCTCAGAGAAAATACATGTTGCTCACTATTTTTGCCCTCTTTTGTTGGAGGTACATCATGACATCATGAGTTTGACTTGAGGCTGTGGGCGTGAGGTCCGAGTGAAGCGTTGCAAACACAGCTTTGTCAAACAGCGTTACCTTGTGGACAAAATCAGGGGACGACATTCACACTTGATTGGGCTTCTCTGCTCTCATCACCTGGGCGGACGCTGAGTAATTCTATAATGACCGAGAACAAAGCGACAATTATGTCTGTAATGACGACTTTAAAGTATCAGTGGTGTAATTACGCTTCATTATTGGAGCTCTGGGTGTGCTGATTTCTTTCCTGTAAGGGGGGGGAGGGTATGCCACAGGAGCGTTCAACATTTTGATTGTTCATCTGTCAATCTGCAGAAATTTAGGGGAGAAGGAACCCTGTAAATGCCGTTTCTGTCTCACTGAGATTGTTCTATGATAACAAAGGACTGCATCTCTTCTCTTTCAGAGGAATTTTCCCTGATGTGAAGGACCGGGACTAATCTATGGTTCAGACGCTTAGATGTTGCTTACATGCAGCCTTTTTGTGGCACAAATGGATCAAATTAAAACATGAAATCTTTACTGAATGTATGTGTTTTTGAAAGAGTGTACTTACATTTCTTATTCGACTCTGTTATTGAGTTATCACTGAAGGAAAGGTCCACTTGGTCTCCTCTGCATCCTCTCAGTTCAAGGCACAGGGTCAGCTTGGGTGGTGGTTCTCAGTCAGGTCCTCAGGTAACTCCTGGTTTACTATTCTGTCGGTTTTCTTTTCTGCCAGATGGTTTATTATGTTGACTTGTTTTGTCAGTCCCAGCCTCTAATCAGGGAGGTTTTAGACCTGGAACAATGGGTGAATTGTAATGAGCCACCTGGTAGAATAGAAAACCAGCAGCACTGGTGGCGCTTGAGGACCTGAGTGAGAACCACTGAGTTAGTCCCTGCAAGCTTTGTCTCTCTCAGGGTCACTAATGGCATACGTGCATTGCTTTTGCTGGGGTTTTGAACCTTCTTGCCTCCCTGTTGAAAATGGTCATCCTGGGTATAGAATCCACTCTACAGTGCACTGCCGCGGCTGGTGTTTGATGGCCCCTCATCCCTCTTCTATCTCGCCTAACTAGGGAGGTGCAAGGGAACCGCATGCTGCCGTCAGTGAAGGACAACAGCGGGAGCCACGGCTCGCCCATCAGCGGCAAGCTAGAGGGCATCTTCTTCAGCTGCAACACAGAGTTCAACACGGGCAAGCCCCCCCAGGACTCGCCCTACGGCCGCCACCCGCTTCCAGGTGCAGGCAGACTCCCTCTTCAACCCTGACACCAGCCTGTACTTCGGGGACTTCTACTGCATGTACACGGCGTACCACTACGTCATCCTGGTGCTGGCGCCCCGAGGCTCGCCGGGTGACGAGTTTTGCAAGCAGCGGCTCCCGGCGCTCGACATTACCAACAACCGCTTCTTGACGTGCACGCGGGATGAGGACAGCGGGGACCTGGTGTTCCGCCACGCCCAGGACGTTATCCTGGAGGTGATTTACACGGAGCCCGTGGACCTGGCGCTGGGCACGGTGGCTGAGATCAGCGGGCACCAACTGATGAGCATGTCGACGGTAAATGCAAAGAAGGACCCCAGCTGCAAGACCTGCAACATCAGTGTGGGACGTTAGGGCGGGAGATCAGAATGGAGGAGCAGGGAGGGAAGGGACTAGAGGAAGGGACTGACCTCAACACGCACACACACACACACACACACACACACACACACACACACACACACACACACACACACACACACACACACACACACACACAGAACTCACGATATGCACATGCCTTCAGATGAAGAATACAAATAGGCATGCATGCAGACACCATGTCAGTAGAGTCCCAAACATGCGCACTGACAAAAATGCATATCTATGTCTCACCTCTTTAACCTTATAAGAGACCATCATTCTTGAAGAAGCTGGGAGAAGCGAGAGCGAGATACTCCTTACAACCTATTCATTAAATAACTACACATAAGCAAGGCAGCATCATCCAACATTCCTAATAGTGGACCCCGACATCCTCCATCCGGTTATCCATGTGTTCTCTGGAAGCCAGCGCTGGCTTACTGGCTAAACCCTTTAACTGTACTACCCAAACATCGGGTCCCCTCCCTCTCACTGCATGAGCTCACCGCTTCAAGCAATTTCCTCCTCCTTTTTTTTCCCCTTTTTTAAATTTTTCATCTCTTGTTTTTACTCAGTGACTTTTGACCTGTTCAAGCTGGTATTCTGGTGGTTACTTGCTGTCCATATAGCCACTTGCTTGTGTTACTGTTTCCAGAAAAAAAAATTACTGTCTTGCCTCTCTGGGAAAAAAAGTTGCGTTGTGATTTCAGAGAGCAGACCATTGTGCGTTTCTTTGTATTGTACCTCCTACTAGTGGAACAGACTGGTACTAGAACTTCTTGGGGCTGCAATATCGAGTCATCTTTCCTTAAGCCAAAGGTATTAGAAATAAAAAACACACACGAACGGACATAACGGACCACTGTGGATTCACATTACAACTCACGCAACAGCCTCTAAAGATGTGTGCTCGCCAACTACTTGACGACCAAGTGTGAACTACTCGGTAACCTTTAAAAAAAGCATGATGCAGTTCTGTGCAGCATGAGTCTGATAACTGTCAATACCTCTACCATAGCTAGTTGACAGGAAGAGAGAAAGTAGAACCATAAACTGTGTTTAGCAGAGTAGATGTGAAAAAATATTTATTTTTTATTGATATATATCTATATAAAAATATATATAAACCAGAAGTGCACAATGTCAAAAGCTCTGATCATCGTCAACAATGGCATTTAGGGGGAGGGGTTAAGGTTGTGTAAAGCAAAACGGGGCGGTGAACACAGATTTAGTTGCAGATATAACTTGCACTACTATGTCAACGTTCGCAACGCTTTTTTTTTTTTTTGCCAGGTATACGCGTAACTTGAATTGTCACAATTCATATCAACTATGAAATTCCTATTGCATATCATAGCACAATGTAGGACTAAAAAAAAACAATTGACATGCACAAACATTTACCAGGATTGTCTGATTGTGTATTATTTAAGAGGACATCCTTCCTGCCAAGGTAGCACTGACTGTATCAAAAAAAAAAATGCAGCATTTACACAACAACTAATTACCATATTGTACATAAACAGTGTTTTGGAAAGGGGGAAAAAAGGAAGTAGCTGTTAAAGTGCCATAATATACATAAGCTTAGACCTTGCTAACGTGTAACTAACATGGACAGGGCTATCAGAGCACATCTTAGTTTTGTCTCCTCACTTGACATAAACTAGCGCTACATCGACTTTGCACTTGCTACATCAAGTTCATAACAAGACATTTCACTATTTCATGAGTGATGAGGGATGTGTTTTAGGGACTAAAATATCCGCTGCTGCCTGTCATTTCTTCCGGAGCATTGTCACCTTGCCCTCATTCCACGTTGAGAGCCACTGACATTTAAAGTGCACTGACACGGAGGAGCACGGCATGAGACGAGACTGGAGCCCGCGGCTCCTCAACCCGAACGTTTCGCCGAGTCTTTTCCCCAGTAGGACATATACAAGCGCTGTTTTCAAGAATAAAAAGTCCCACTGTGAGCGAATCTCAACCGGTCTTGGTTGAGTCCTGTTGTTTACTGAGCAGGGCTTCCAGAAGGCGGAGCTTAGCTTTGACGTTCTTGTACTGGCAATACTCCTCCGCCATTGGTCCACGGTCCTCCTTTTGACAAGTCCTTTAAAAAAAAAAGAAGACACAGGAGTAGAAAACATATAAAGGAAAGGCAAAACCTTCTCTTTTTCAGTTGTTCCCAGATGAGCTGCAGCAGCTTCCAGACCTGGTCAGTAGTCCCTGTGTTGCCTTACTTAGATAGCTTTGTACAGTGAGTATTGTAATCAAACATGTATTGTATTTTACTTTGGAGAATCGCTGACATGTACAGTACAAAAAAAGATGTGTACAGTTCAGAGCAATTGTTTCTCTACTACGTACTTCTCTCTCTCTCTCTGCTGTATTAGCGTTAAGTAAGTGTGTATTACGTTGTCGCACCGTTGCGATATTTTTTGTGGATGTTTTTTCTTGTTTGTTTTTTTCACAAGGCATTGTTGAATTATGAAAACCAAATGTTCCAAGTTTATTAAAAGATTAAAAAAATGTGAAAGCAAAACAGGCAGTCTGTGTGTGTGTGTGTGTGTGTGTGTGTGTGTGTGTGTGTGTGTGTGTGTGTGTGTGTGTGTGTGTGTTTTAGGTTTGAATAATAACCTTCCAGTCTGAGCGTAGAAGTTGTCCTCAAACTCTCTGAGTGCTTGGTGGAGCCTCCGTTTCTCTAGTCTTGTCATCCGGAGGTGATCCAGCAACTCGGGCCTACAGGACCAGCCCCAAACATAGTAAGAGGACTTCCAACATGAACATGGATGCCACTGTGGCCAGATATCAAATGACTCCAGAACATGGCTTTACACACTAAATAAGGGGGAGTTAATAACCAAAATTATTCTATTCATGCAATTATAATGGCAAGAGAGAATGTGAAAAACCTTGGATTGAGGTTTTTGTTATATCATCAACTAAAAAAAAAGAAGATTTAAGATTTTTTTTAAAAAAGAAGAAGAATGATGTAGTCTAATAAAGATACATCCATCCATCCATTACCCAAGCCGCTTATCTTACTTGGGGTCGTGGGACACTGGAGCCTATCCCAGAAGTCATTGGGTGGCAGGCGGGGAGACACTCTGGACAGGCCAGCAGGCCATCACAGGGCCCACACATTCACACCTAGGGACAATTTAGTATGACCGATTCACCTGACCTACATGTCCTTAGACTGGGAGGAAACCGGAGCATCCAGAGGAAACCCATGCAGACACGGGGAGAACATACAAACCACACATAGGACGACCTGGGTTGACCCCCAAGGTTGGGCAACCCCAGGTTCCAACCCAGGACCTTCTTGCTATGAGGGGAATGCGCTTACCACTGCATGCCACCCAATAAAGATACAACGCTAATTTTTTTAGTTTTAAACTTATAGATCCACATATTTTTCTCCCAGATGTAAATTCCCCTCTCATCACACAAAATCAGTGCCTGCATGAGCGCCGTAATGTCGTACTGTTTAAGAATTCCACGTTATACCTGGAGGCTTGGTGCAGCTTTGCCATGGTGACAACCTGGGGCTGGAATTCTTTGACCTCTTCCAGTGGCGACACCAGGGGCGTTTCAGGCAAGTCTTGAACAGGCAGGCTCAGCGACTCATCTGAGGACACATACCTGGGAGATTTGCCAGTGTGTGGCTGTTGACTGGGAGCTTTCTCTTTCATGCACTCCTCATCAGAACCTTCCTCTTCCTCCTGTGTGTACACATGCACACACACACACACACACACACACACACACACACACACACACACACACACACACACACACACACACACACACACACACACACACACCAGATGTGTTAAAAGAGTGCATTGAACACTAACAAATGATACACTAAAGTAGAAAGTGTACCATGCAATTGAAGTACTTTTCAAACTTCCATTTACCCAGACAAGTTGTTTCACAGCACATATAGGACCTGGTCTGTACAACCACACTCTATTGTCAGAAATCTATTTTTACTGCTGGGAGTGGCTAGGGCTGGTAAGGTATGAGATGACTCCCCTCAGGATTCGACAATTATGAGCCCATTTTGCAGACATTGAATTAACATGTGGTGTAATCCCTATAGTAAGAATACAGAAAAAAAAGTAATCGCATGCAAGAGTTTGCAGTTAACTTGCAGAGACTATGGGACTGAACCAGACAGAGAAGACTAAGGTTCTGAGCCTTAAATCTGACCCTCCAATAACAGCAAGACCTTGAACGAACAAATTATCTTTTTCTCCCACTTGTACTTGGCCAATTACCCCACTCTTCCGAGCCGTCCCACTCACTGCTCCACCCCCTCTGCCGATCTGGGGAGGGCTGAAGACTACCACATGTTTCCTTTGATACATGTGGAGTCTCCAGCCGCTTCTTTTCACCTGACAGTGAGGAGTTTCACCAGGGGGATGTAGCACGTGGGAGGATCATGCTACTCCCCCCAGTCCCCCCCCAAACAGGTGCCCCAACCAATCAGAGGGGGCACTAGTGCATCGACCAGGACACATACCCACATCCGGCTTCCCACCCGCAGACACGGCCAATTGTGTCTGTAGGGACACCCAACCAAGCTGGAGGTTACATGCAGATTTGAACCGGCGATCCCCATGTTGGTAGGCAACAGAATAGACTGCCATGCCACCCGGACGCTCGGATGAACAAATTCTGATTAGCGTTCCTCTGACAGGAGTAGCACCAGACGTTAGGTAGTCATTTACATAATGCTCCTGCACTTCTCCCCGCTGCCAATTAACACAATTGTGTCTTCTTAGACTATCAACCCCCTCCTGATGAAATATTAAGGTCGGCTGTGCCCGAAAATGTCTTACATGGGTGTGTTTACTCACTATGGTGGGGATGACCGGGGCAGGGGCGAAGGTAAACAGAAGCTGTTTAAGAAGACGGTAACGGTCGTAGAAAGGCTTCATCAGAGTTCGCTCCTGTCTAGAACTCTGGATGAAATCCAACAAAGACAAACACACAAACACATAATGGAAAAAAAGCTTTGTTAATACTATGAACTTAACAAATTAACAGAGAAGCAGATAGCAGAGTCAAGATATAAAACAAAGAGCACAAGGAGAGACCCAGGGTAAGAGATAACAGACACTGTCAAAAATTATTATTTGACAAATAAAATCCTCTGGGGAAGGTCTTACCGGTCGCCCATGCACACTCTCAAAGTACAACAAACACTTCTGCAGGCTGGTCTTCTCCAGAGCCATCTGGGACTGGGACATCTCCTGGAAATGTAAGCATACTGGATGTCTGTCACAGTGAAGTCAATCGCACCTTCATATTGAGGGACAGTGTAATGCCCTGAAGCTCTGCCTCTGAAAGAAGGACCCCACCCACATTCCCTTACTCTAATCCAGGGACTAAATCTATCCCAACATTGTACATCAGCAGTTTCCTCATGTGTACATAACAGCACCCTTACCCTATCCTTCACACACACAGACACACACAGATGCTCTTTTTTATGCATAGGTAAATGCTTGTCTTTCCCTCCCCCCTCATTTTTTACTTGTTCTCACATAAAACATAGTATAAAAATAATAGATGAATCAAATATTCTCTAAGTTTCTTAAATTAATTTTCTCTTATTTCTTAAAAACAGGACAATGGCCATTGACATGCAATTTTTTTGTGGATTTTTTCTCCCTTTTTCTCCCCAGTTGTACTTGGCTAATTACCCTATTTTCCGAGCCGTCCCCGTCACTGCTCCACCCCCTCTGCCGAACTGGAGACGGCTGCAGACTACCACATGCCTCCTCCGATACATGTGGAGTTGCCAGCCGCTTCTTTTCACCTAACAGTGAAGAGTTTCGCCAGGGGGACGTAGCGTGTGGGAGGATCACGCTATTCCCCCCCGAATAGGCACCCTAACTGACCAGAGAAGGCGCTAGTGCAGCGACCAGGACACATACCCACATCCGGCTTCCCACTCGCAGACATGACCAATTGTGTCGGTAGGATCGCCCGACCAAGCCGGAGGTAACATGAGGATTTGTTCCGGCAATCCCCATGTTCGTAGGCAACGGAATAGACTGTTACGCTACCCGGATGCCCCTAGATGCAATTTAATGTAATGATTAACTTGTTTTATTTTTTCCCTATACGCCCAGATACATTGCAGATGTTGCCATCACATGCAACTGCATATGGGATAAGCCATTTCATGGGAACCCCCCTGCAGCAGGTCGCTGTGGCAACACTTTGGGTTTCTGTAGCAGGCCCTGCCAATCTCGAAAGCCCCACTTTGCAGGCACTTGTTTCACTGTTGTCCCATCCAGAAAAGCCACTGTTAGAGACTGCACAGTCGTAAACTGAACAGAAGCATGCACTATATTGATTCCCTTAAGCAAGCCAACTTCTCACATGCCCCTCTTCCAAGGAAAGTTGGTGCACAGTGAGCGACTGATTTCTGGGACTTGGAAGGGAGTCACCACCGTGCTTAAAATAGCTGCGGGGTAGGGAGACTTCAAATAGTTCAGAATGTATGCACTAACTCTGGATAGAGAGCCGGACATAATAGCTGATGATTGTTGGTTTTTAATTTAGGCAGATGGCAATTAATAATACTGGCTGAACAAAAACTGAACATAGCATCTACATCTTCAGGCTCACAATCATTGTCAAAGCACCCTTGAACAAGGCAGTGGGCCTCAAAGTTTGCCCCAGAGGGGCCACGCTGCAGGTGACCCCGCACTCTGAACACTTTGAAGGCTGTGGGTGCTTGGCTTTGTGTTGGTTTCACGTGCTTTGCGTGTGTCTCAGTTGGAGACATGTGAAAGTTGACAAGTAACCAGTCAACGCATGTAAATATGTGAAATAAAAGTGGTTCTTCCTCTTACTTGGTAATGGAAAATCAATATGGGCGGTTATATCTGCATCTACCTTGATGCTGTCAGGCAAGCCCAGTTCTTGGTGTCGGTCCTTCAGTCGAGCAGTCAGAGTCTGGACGGTCTCCTCCAGACTGGGCCTTGTGTTGCTGCTGCTGTTGTTGAGCTGCTGCAGCTCTGTCCGTGTCAGTAAAGCCCCCTGCTGGTCCTTTTTGCTCCTGTATTGCTCGTCTGTGGAGTTCGGGCCTCTGTGCTCTTTAAGCCCAACCTCTGTGGACTGCCTCAGCTTCAGCTCTGGGGAAAGGGGAAGGAGTTGGGTTGGGGATTGGGAGGCAGAAGGATGCAGCTGTTGGGCTAATAACTGCCTTTTCAATATGCGACTACGAGAGTATAAGACTGGTCCAGGAAAGAGGTGTCTCTAAAATGCATAGTTTGGTTTTTTGTTGTAACAGCATAATCGTGATGACATTTTTGTGTCTGTGTGTGTGTGTGTGTGTGTGTGTGTGTGTGTGTGTGTGTGTGTGTGTGTGTGTGTGTGTGTGTGTGTGTGTGTGTGTGTGTGTGTGTGTGTGTGTGTGTGTGTGTGTGTGTGTGTGTGTGAAATTGCTGTCATTTACCATTGCTGGTCTCATTTACTGATTTGTTTTTGCAATGAAAGAGGCAAGCATGTCAGAATCTAAATGGTAAATAAATAAGCTTAAATCTTGAATTTTCATTTAACATGATACATACCTTTTTTCACATTTGTGTCCATAAATTTTGAAAACGTGTTGCCATTTTGCTCAATGAAAAACATGACATTAACTATGTTCATGTGTCCATGTTCCTGTTTTTTAATGTTTATTAACCCACAAAGACAAATTTACAGTATGTACAAGCATACTTAGTGGATAACTGCTATTACTACAGTATTGCTATTTAGCAAAACGGTGTTTGGGAATGAAAAATGCAGTGTGAATGTGTGTCTGACCTTTGAGCTGCTTGCGGCTCTTGCTCAGCTCCTTCATGAGTCTCGCCACCTCCGGATGAGCTGTCTTATCGTTATGGGCAGGCTGACAATAAGAACCAGTGACAACAAACAAACCACTCACGTCACTAACAGGTTAAGTCTATACCATTTCAGTTGAATAAGATGAGGGACAACATTAACTTCTGATACCTACTGTAGTGTCCGAAATGTATTAGGTAGCTACACTGTAAAGGCAGACATTGCGCACAAGATGCAGTGAACATAATCAAACATACTGGATGGCAAAAAAAAAGAAGAGTAAAAAAATTCAAATTAATGCAGTGACACGTTACAATAGAAATGCTATGGTAACGCCATTGAATTGTATAGAAACTCGAGATTCTAACATCTGGTAATATCTCTAATGGTCCAATAGAGGGAGAGCTCTACTCTAGAATAACCTCTAGCACCTATCATTGACTCGTATTGACATGTTAGCGCAACACAGACTGAGACACGCTTGCATAGAAAACCATTAAAACTTTACAACACTATTGACACTTATTTTCAGTCACACACACACACGTGTGCACACACAGTGAGCCAGTTGACCATGCAAAGCATTTATGTCAAGCATTTTCATCTTTTTGTAAAGCATTGATTCACCTCAATTTGATAAACAATGTTCCTTTCATATCACAATGTGTCATTTGATGCTGTGTTAATGTTTTACTTTTGCTGGAGTTGCACAAGACAGACAATTCCAAAAAACACCAATTTCTAACCTGTAAGGTTTTACAAAGGGGTTATCTTCAGCTAAAATGTTTTTAGCATTAACAAAATTAAAACAAGTCGAGTGGCATCTTATATGTAAAATAAAAATAATCCATGACATCTAGATGAAGTGAGAAATAGAAAACAATGCAAAATCTCAGTTGTTCTAGTGTGAATGCCATCATAACAGAGCAATCCACTACTGTGGCGTCCGTCAGCTGCACCCTCACCTTGTAGTGCCTCTCCTGCTCAAAGCACTCCTCAAAGCGTTTGATCCTCTTCCTCAGGGTGTGGATGTGTCTGTTGAGCATAGAAATGGACACAAACTCCCTGGCTCCATCCTCCAGCTCTGAACGTGCACTGCATCTTGCCCTGAGTATGGGAAGCATGTGTGAGGGGATGGGAGGGGAGTCAAACCATCAGTCAGATTCTCAGTGCTCATTCTTCATCACGAGAGAGAGAATGAAAAACACAAATCACCTGCATTCCTCACTGTGTATTGTGCATGAGTGCATGACATGATACATCACACATGCAGCTAATGACCATGGATGATTTCAAATTTATCTTTTCAGTTAGTAGCAGTATAACGCTCATGGTGAAACTGAGACTCTTAGCAATGACTGATTAGTCCACCATTAATAGACAAATTTTTATTAGGTAACGGTATTAGGCATCATCTTGCACTATACTGATATCTTTACTGAATGCAGTGAGTACTGTATGTGCAGACCCCCCCACCCCACCACCACCAGACATGTCCTACCTCAATTCCCAAAAACCACCCATGCACACACACACACACACACACACACACACACACACACACACACTCCCCACTTCTGTTGCCTTACATCCTGATGTGCTGTGAGCAGGGTGGGGAGGGGGCGACATCGGGGTCTAATTGGTCACGCAGACTGTGGCTGAGGCTGGGGCAGCGTGGTGAAGGAACTGGGCCATCGCTCGCAGCAATAAGTTGGAGGAGGGGACTAGCATTGGGGTGAGGGTCTGGGTTGGGGCTGAGGCCTACAATAGATCTTGGCGGGCTTGAATCAGTCTCTACTCCCAGACCCCTCAAAGAGGCAATTTCCTGTTGGACTGTATGCAAGTCTAAAAAAAAGAGACAGCAAGAGTGAGAGAGAGAGAGAGAGAGAGAGAGAGAGAGAGAGAGAGAGAGAGAGAGAGAGAGAGAGAGAGAGAGAGAGAGAGAGAGAGAGAGAGAGAGAGAGAGAGAGAGAAGGTGAAAGGTACAATTAACTCAAGTCAGTTGTCATGGCAATGACACCACTTGTTTGGCTCTCTCTCGGAAAAGAAGAAATATGGAATTCATAGAGGGTGACAGAAGAGAGAAAGAGAAAGAAAAAAAGAAGGAAAGAAAGGAAGGAAGGAAGAAAGAAAGAAAAAAGTGAAGCAGAGGAGGGGGGAAAAAGAGGAGAGTAAAGAGTGAAGGAAGGAGGAAGAGAGCAGAAGAGAGAGGAAGAACAATACATGCTTCAGAATTAATTGGCACACGCCAAATAATCATCCAACCTCTTTTCTGTGGCAGTCACTTATACTTTAAATCCTCTTTCTGCAGAAGTGATTTTGTTTAGCCACTGACAGATGCAGTAAATATCTCATTTCTGAAGGGCTTTTATTTTGATTTATCTCTTGGGCTGATTCACTGGAATGCACAGCACTGCTCCCCAGCTGGGAGCAGGTGACAGATTACAACAAGAGAAAGCAAGATAGAATTATGGCTGAAAAAGCACATTAGCATCTTGTTGTGAAATAGCTGCATGCTGTCCATTAGCATGACACCAGCAATCATTGGGGGCAAAACGCTAAACCTTGATGCTATGGTAAGCTCATCCTGTCCTGACACATTGTTACTCAACTTGCCAAGAGGCCATAGCCCTGTCTGGGAAATGGGGATGCTCACAGCACGGACCAGATTAATTTAAGACCAGGCTCTTGCTTTTCTGAAACACAGGCATGAAGTGAATTGACGAAAAAAATCTAGGAATACATCATGATCGAAGAGTGAATGATGAGTAAAGAGGTAGGAAACCACACGTTCCAATATTCAAATGGATGAGAAACTAGAATAAGTGGTAACTTATATTAGTGGCGCCAGGTAAAATTTTGTGTTTTGGCAATGTCTCTTATATGTCAACTGTTGCAAAGACAACCGATGAGCTTTCTTTTTCTTCTCAATAACATAACATCCATTTATTTAGCTGTAGCCAATGAGTGTCACAGAAGATAAGGAGCTACTATATGTGGACAGACGAGGTAAGTAAAAGTAAGATTGTTGTATTTACATCTGCACTATAAAGCAGTCCCTACATTTCTCAGGAGGTTTCGTGCCCAGTATCAGACAAAATGCATAATGAAAATAAGGCCAATAACTGACCTGAATGGCAATTTCGTCCTTCCCCATCACACTATACCACCAAAACGAATTTAATAATATATTTAAGCAAAAAGGTTACCTGTTGCCACTTTAGGTCACCAACATAATGGTAATTTTCTTACCAGGCTGTGATGTCATGATGGTATAATTTCCATGAAACTGTGTGGGGGGTGGAGAATGGAGAGGCAGGGTGGAGGAAAGAGGCATGTTAGAGTCTCCAGCAGGGAAGGAATGCTGCTGGACAGATTGGTTTTCCTGTGTGTGCGGCTCCACCAATTGAGGTGGTGGTGGACCCAGTTCAGCCTCCAGCGCTTGCAGCTTGAGTGAGGGGCTCTGGAAACAGAAACAGAACATGGTTTCAGGCAGGTGGGGAATGGGAAGGCGAAGGGTGGGGGGCAGACACACAGGTCCTGGTTTTGGTGAAATGCTATGGATTCTTCCGCCCCGATTGGTAATCCGTTGCACAGTCCTCTTCAGGTAGATAGCACAATCAAAAGGCTGGATGAAACTGTTGTGGCCAGGCTGCCGTTGCTTAGTTGAGACAGGGAAGGTGATAAGGTTTAGTCACTGGAGGAAAAACTCAAAGGGAATCCCTGGATTAAAAGAAAAGATGCGGATCTTCAATCTTCCAATGCATGCCAACCAGTCAGTTACAAAATCTGTTATGAAGGGGCTCTGAGAACAGGGTATGGAAGGGGCACAAGAGACGACCTCTCTGTCAGTTAGTTACCCAGCTCAGCTCCCCCTCTTAAGTCTCAGTGTGACCAGTAGTCAGCCAGCCAGTCAAGCAATCTGTTTGCCAGGCAACAATACCCGCTCTGCTCCCTTTCAGTCAGTGAGTCAGAATCCTAACGTCTCAGCATTCGCAGAGCGGGATTCTGCTGATGAGCCGCATACTGAGATTTCAAGAGCAGTGTTGCCTTCAGCCATGGTGGCCATCTTCTTATCCTCTGATCCATGTGCAGGGATTGTGTGAGCACGTGTGTTTATCCCGCCCTAAGCAGAATCCCTACATCAGCGTGGTGTTCCGTCTCGGTTTTATTCCTGGTGCTTCCGCTGCTGATATGCTTCTACATGGATTATTAATCACACACAGGGAGAAAAGGAAACTGCAGGAACATCGCTTGCATTGGCTGGCATGTGTGTCTGTATGTGTATGTGTGTGTGGGTGTGAGGAGGGAGGCTATGACGAGGCGTCTCCACGGCAACATTGTGAGATTGAGCTAGAGAGTCTATAAGAAAGTCTATGAGCCTATGAGAACACACATGCACACGTGCACACGTGCACACACACACACACACACACACACACACACACACACACATAGCCACCGATATCTAGCGTTTAGGAAGAAGTCATTTGTACATTAGAGGGTTTAAGTGGAAGTTCAGCCATTAGTTCAAAGTACACTGACATCATTCTTATCTTCATCTTATCATCATCATCAACATCCATAGGGGCAGCAGCGTGCGGTGGCCAGGACTCCTCCCTGCCTGCCTTCCCCGGTGATTCATTCATAAGAAAAAGCCTACTTTGTGAGTCATGCAGACAAGGCATAGGGAGGGAGAGAGAGTGAGCGCATAGGGCTGCACCTACGTGCACATGCACACCCATAATAAACAGACACATACTTGCATCACACACAAACACACACTGTGGGTGTTGATGTTGCCATAGACACCCTCATCCTAAAAAGGTGTTAATTGGTGTATCCGGAAAAAAAAACATGAGAAATGAGGAAGAAAAAAAAAAGAAAAGAAAAAAAGGCTGAGACTTACGTCAATGCCATTGTTCCTGCCTTCGCAGTCATTGTGTTGCCTGAGAGAATCTGATCTTCCTCCTCTTCCTCCTGTGCTCACCTGTCAGAACAGATAGCACATCCATTTATGAGGTCTCACTCCCCACCGTGCCTTTCATAAACACACACACACACACACACACACACACGCCCAGGCAAACTTGTTGATAACATGCATAAATACAGAGATCAAATTAAAGAGGTCTCCTGCCTCCATTCTTGTTTTCTTTCTCTCAACTGTTTCTTTCTCCTTAACACACACAAGCACACAGAGCCATACTTGTGCATGAAAACCACAAACTCTGACAGATTTTTTTGAACATGCATCTTTGGTTAGATAACAATCTCATCTGAGGCTGGCCTTTATGCTGTTGACTTTGGATATTGCCATGCTCTGGACATATCAGTTTTGTCTTGCTCCACAAGCTCTTACACCACAAGGCCTTAACATGGATCATATATAACTGGCTTCCAAGGGACATATCCATTAGCCTAAATATTACTGATGACAGGAGCAGCTTTTCTTCACTGGGCCAACAAAACCTTGACAGACCTTGTCTGCCTGAAATTGGAGTGAAAGCATGTGCTCAAAATGAAACAACTTACTACTACTGACTTTACACTAACCTTTTGATCCAATATAA
The DNA here is from genome assembly GCF_029633865.1 of Lampris incognitus. Lineage (NCBI taxonomy): Eukaryota > Metazoa > Chordata > Actinopteri > Lampriformes > Lampridae > Lampris > Lampris incognitus. The sequence continues at coordinate 19,522,932 of NC_079223.1, forward strand.
ATAATTTGCTATTTTATTTACTATTACGATATACACTCACCGGCCACTTTATTAGACACACCCGTCCAACTGCTCGTTAACGCAAGTTTCTAATCAGCCAATCACATGGCAGCAACTCAATGCATTTAGGCATGTAGACATGGTCAAGACCATCTGCTGCAGTTCAAACCTAGCGTCAGAATGGGGAAGAAAGGTGATTTAAGTGACTTTGAACGTGGCATGGTTGTTGGTGCCAGACGGGCTGGTCTGAGTATTTCAGAAACTGCTGATCTACTGGGATTTTCACACACAACCATCTCTAGGGTTTACAGAGAATGGTCCGAAAAAGAGAAAATGTCCAGTGAGCGGCAGTTCTGCGGGCGAAAATGCCTTGTTGATGCCAGAGGTCAGAAGAGAATGGCCAGACTGGTTCGAGCTGATAGAAAGGCAACAGTAACTCAAATAACCACTCATTACAACCGAGGTATGCAGAAGAGCATCTCTGAACGCACAACACGTCGAACCTTGAGGCAGATGGGCTACAGCAGCAGAAGACTACACCGGGTACCACTCCTGTCAGCTAAGAACAGGAAACTGAGGCAACAATTCGCACAGGCTCACCAAAATTGGACAATAGAAGATTGGAAAAACGTTGCCTGGTCTGATGAGTCTCGATTTCTGCTGCGACATTCGGATGGTAGGGTCAGAATTTGGCATCAACAACATGAAAGCATGGATCCATCCTGCCTTGTATCAACGGTTCAGGCTGGTGGTGGTGGTGTAATGGTGTGGGGGATATTTTCTTGGCACACTTTGGGCCCCTTAGTACCAATTGAGCATCGTGTCAACGCCACAGCCTATCTGAGTATTGTTGCTGACCATGTCCATCCCTTTATGACCACAGTGTTCCAATCTTCTGATGGCTACTTCCAGCAGGATAACGCGCCATGTCATAAAGCTCGAATCATGTCAGACTGGTTTCTTGAACATGACAATGAGTTCACTGTACTCAAATGGCCTCCACAGTCACCAGATCTCAATCCAATAGAGCACCTTTGGGATGTGGTGGACCGGGAGATTCGCATCATGGATGTGCAGCCGACAAATCTGCAGCAACTGCATGATGCTATCATGTCAATATGGACCAAACTCTCTGAGGAATGTTTCCAGTACCTTGTTGAATCTATGCCACGAAGGATTAAGGCAGTTCTGAAGGCAAAAGGGGTCCAACTCGGTACTAGCAAGGTGTACCTAATAAAGTGGCCAGTGAGTGTATGTACAAGTTCATTTTACAAAAAAAAAACCCTTCTCATTTTGTCTATTGGTGGCTCTTTTGTCACCCTATCTTCCTGCCCCCCCCTTTTTCTCCCCAATTGTACCTGGCCAATTACCCCACTCTTCCGAGCCATCCCAGTCGCTGCTCCACCCCCTCTGCCAATCCGGGGAGGGCTGCAGACTACCACATGCCTCCTCCAATACATGTGGAGTCGTCAGCCGCTTCGACACATACCCACATCCGGCTTCCCACCTGCAGACATGGCCAATTGTGTCTGTAGGAACGCCCGACCAAGCTGGAGGTAACATGGAGATTCGAACCAGCGATCCCCATGTTGGTAAGCAATGGAATAGACCACTACGCTACCCAGACGCCCCTGTCTGTCTTTTGACCACTTGTCTATGTGTCTTTCTGTCTCTCTTGTCTGCTAGTCTCATCTACTATTTCCTGTTGTCTCTTGTCCCACCGTGGCCCCCAGGTTTATAGGGTGGTTGCTGGAGGGAGAGAGCGAGTCCTTGCTTTCATCTATTGTGCTCTCTCTTACGCATGCACGCACGCACGCACCCACCCACCCACACACACACAAACACACACACACACACACACACACACACACACACACACACACACACACACACACACACACACACACCCTGATTTCCAGCCATCTTCTACAACAACTGAGAACTAATAACAAACACTATGTCCGTAGGGCATCTCTGTGGATAATCCATATCAAAAATGAAATCATCGCCCCGCAATTGAGTGGCAATATCACCATCATCCAGTTACTAGACATTAAAAAGTAAAAATGGCAGAGTTTCCTGTGTAAGCCAACAGTATAAAGGCTTTAAAAATTATATAGCATGATAACCCATATGGGAGTCACTACTGATTTCATTACTGTTAACTATTCCATTAGCAGCATGTCTACACATTCATTTTCTGTTGCATGTTCTTCCCTTAAAGCTACAATCCTGAAAACGTACATGCAAACAAATGTCCTTAACATTTTCTATTGAAGACACTAGCTAATTCATGAATATGCGGCTCATGAATGCTTTTGTAGAGGCTTAACTTTATTTTATTGTTGGTTAAGGCTTTAGGAATAATCATACAATGATTGGCATTATACGTCTTCATCACAGCAGCCAAATGCTGAGGAATAACGCAGGTAGTATTAACTTTGGAGAAGAAGCAAAGTTGTTGTGGCTAACAAGTAGCTGAGGCAGACTAAACCCATAGAATACTTTTACTGATACCGCAACATAAGTGCCTAAAGCTCAGATTTAACCAGGCTGTTGTTAAGCCGTGGAGAAGGTGCTGACACAAAAGCTTTTTCCTCCATCCTGAATGGAGCTCTGGTATTACAATTATAGGTGTCAATAAACTGAACAAATGTGATGATCTTCAGGATTGTGGCTTTAAATCCCCAAATCCTTCAATCTGGCTTTATAGTCCTATTGTCAGTGGGTTTCCAGAGCTGAACCTTGGCTCGTTCAGCGTTGGAATACTGGAAAAATGTTCTTTTGCTGACCCTTGTTTGGTCTGACCAACGGTATCAACTTGCAGACTGGTTTGGATGAAATGATTCTTACTGCCTATAATTAAAATACAGGCTTATAGGAAGTATTTGTAAATGGCAAACATACTGAGGCAATGGATGAGAGCCCAAATATAGCTGGATGGATAGTTACCTTCCGTTTTAAGACTGCAGACTCAACATCAATCTTGTTTTGTGCACAAAGCAGCAGGCTGAAAATCAAAATAGCGCCATTTTAATAACGATAAATACAAACAAAGATGGAGATTTTGAAGAAAAAAAATGCATCCACCACTGCAGCAAATCTTGTTACTCCCAATACTGTGGATCATTGTCCATGTGACTCGATAACACGTTGTGGTGCTTCTGTGCCCCCTAATCAATACACAATCTATTTTAATAATTTGTTTCAGTGCTGTTTACAATCTTTCCTTAAGGTGTGCAGACTTCCACCCGGACAATCATCCAATAGAGCAGTTAAGGTTACAGATTATGCAAGGTTTTAAATGCTGTAAGAGGCCTACACAGATTGTCCTGTCCCATGACTCTGTGGAAAAGCAGCATAGACAGAGAGGCAGTGTGCTACCATGCTCGGCTGAGCTGCTCTAGCCGGCTGGTATGCTCCACGTGAGCGCCTGTGGCAAGCCAGTGTTTTTTGGACTGGAATCATGTCAAAACTGTGTCTGTAGGCGGCACACTGCTCTGTTAACCTACTTCTCTGACTGACTGAGAGATGAACTGAACTGGACTGAAACAAACAGAACCCAGCAAAAGCAGAGGGAGACAGGGTGGGGGGTAGGGGGTGGTTGGTTGAAATTCAGGCATTACGGTCCAGGGACGTGGCTATATTCTATCTGCACTGGAGAAAAGAAAACAAATGCAGGCCCTACATTTGTCATTGTTTCTCTAAAATGACAGACTGCATTATATTCATTATATTCCACTGGGCACAAAAAATCTCAAACTGAATTTGATAAACTCATACTCTTGTACAATATTTATCACAGACCATTGTTTTGGTTTGTAACAAATATCCTACTAGAGAAACTTAAAAACAAAAAAAAGCAAATGTCATACACAACCAAAAAAGAGACAGAAACAACCAATCATTTATTCCTCAGCCAAAGTTTTTCCTCTCACCTCTCAGTGTGCTGGATCTGGATTTGATTTGGATGCTCTGAGTCCCCTGCTGTCGAGCTGTGAATAGTGGATGAGACCCTTCCTACACCTGTGGTACACTGAAACAGAGCGGAATTTATACAGTCAAATGTACCACTCACCATACATGTGATGGGACTGCACTTACAGATGTAATTTCAGCATCATCCACAGGAAATGTCTTTCTGCTTTCTCCATATTAGACATTTTGGACATGATTCTGGATTATCTATATGGAGCTGTACAATAAAGTGATATGTTGAGAAATCCATCACTGGATGATATTCACAGCTAAAGACAGTGACTGTTCACACCTCTTCTTGTGGAGTTACATCACTTTGACAGACTGGCAAAAGAAAGAAAGGGAGAAATGAGAGAAAGTAAGAGAGGGAGAGAGAAAGCTGCGCTTAGGTTGTTAGCCAGCTGGAGGGAGGAGGAAGAATGAAAGAACAAAAGAATGAAAGAATGAAAAAAATAAAGAAAAATAAAGAATAAACATGAACAAGAGAGAGCCAATGGGACAAGGAGGGAGGATAACAGAGGGATATCAAAATGCATCAGAGCCAAGCCATAAGGCATACAAACCATGAGGCAGTCATCTCTGATGGATGTGGGAGACACACCCCTCTGCTCTTGCTCCTTTCTCTCTCCCTCCACAGGCATGGAAGTGAAGGGAAATGCGTGCTGCTGTGGCTGTGTCCTGTTCAGAGAGACACATGTCTTAGACTTCTCCAACGAACATGCTCACAACTTACTTGCCTGAACGTATTCAAACTTGCTAGTGTGACAGCTGGAAGTGAGCTAGAAGGCAGCCTTTACCGTGTCCGAATGTGTATAGGGGTGTAAAAATGCCATGTGCTATGTTTGTCTCTCCTCTGGGAAAGAGAGATGGGGTGATGGAAAAAGTAGAAAGAAAATGAGAGCGATGGAGAAGAGAAAGAGAGAGAGCGAGAGAGAGATATCTATTGTCTATCTAGGAAATAATGGGGGGGGGGGTCAGACAGAGGACTCACTCCTCCGCAAGATGCTGCATCTCCCCTTTCATCTGACAGCAGTGAGACAGGCTGTTGCTGTGCTGGCTGTGGCTCACCCCTGGGTCACCATCACCTCCTTCCTCCTGCTGGTCTAACAGCAGCTGCTGAGTGCTGGCGCCAGCATCTGAACTGCCATCACAGTCCAGTCCCAGTGAATCAGGACTTCAGAAGGAGAGAGAAAGTAAGAGAGAGAGAGAGAGAGAAAGAGAAGTTGAACTTCAAAAAAGTCTGACAAAAAATTAATTTTAACAATGACATCTTTTTTACACTATCAACAAAGCTGCTCCTTTACATTAACATGTCCAAGAAAGAGTTAAATTCAGAAAGCTCAGGGGAGGGAGAGAGAGATTTTGATAGAGAGAAAATGAGAGAGGGAGGGAGAGAGAGACTTTACTTTAAAAAAACAACTTTATTAAAATGTCACAAATTCACAGCAGCTTTGAAACAAAGAATCATAGAAACAGACTATTAACAAGACATAGAAATAACATTATCTAAAAACATTACTAAACACCAATTCATCATCCACCACTGAACAAATGGCATCATTATAACACCACTGGTGTACAAACACAACCATGCTATTCATTAGTTTATGACATTTAAAATCAATCAAAACTCTGGCTTTTACGAGAGAGAGAGAGAGAGAGAGAGAGAGAGAGAGAGAGAGAGAGAGAGAGAGAGAGAGAGAGAGAGAGAGAGAGAGAGAGAGCGAGAGAGCGAGAGTGCAAGAGAGAGAGAGGGAGGGAGGGAGGAGAGATGATAAGAGAGAAAGGAGAGGGAGAGAGAAAGACAGCGTTAGAAAAAAACATCAGAAAAAAGGCAAACTGTGAAAAAAGGGAAACAATGGATTTGGAGAGGAGGTGGTGGAGAAAGGAAGAAAAACAGAGCGCGCGCGCACATGAGGGAGAGAGAGAGAGAGAGAGAGAGAGAGAGAGAGAGAGAGAGAGAGAGAGAGAGAGAGAGAGAGAGAGAGAGAGAGAGAGAGATTTTGTGTTGAAAACAATTCTTCTCCATGTCCAGGGACATTAAAAGGGTAGTTCCATGGACATACAGAGAGGCTAAAAGAACACCACACTGCAAAATAACAAGATATAATTTGGAGAAAGCACATTCTTCAGTTATTACCATCATATTAGAACGTATTCCTGAATACACAACAGTGACCAATCTGTGTTACCAGTGACTAGAGAGGGAAGCATTCAGTTCAGCAGCATCTTACAAAAAATATGAATTTTTCAATAACTGAGGGAAAAAAAATCAAGTTCAGATAACAGAGTGGACACCAGCTGGGTGGATCAGGGGCCGTTGCCACAACTGGTGATAATGACACCCACTTCAAGCAAAAACAAGGACAAATTATTGGTCACGACGGAGACCAAAAACAAATCATCGCCCATGTGTGTTTGCTAAAAGCGCTTGATGATTCAAGAGCTGTAACCCACATGCAATGTGTCAGCGCAGCATCAAAGACACACAAACAATGTGACCGTACCATCTTAAGATAACTGCTGCAGAATGAAACGGAGACAACGAATGTAAAGCACTACGATGATTATTTATTTTTCCTACTTCATGTTGAAAACGTAACAAGAAAAAAAAACTAACAAAATTAGACCAACCAAAACCAGCCAAACCAGAAAACACCCGCTTTGAGATACAAGCTTAAGTTAGTATAAATAGTAGAGCCCCCCTATGAAATATTTCAAAATGGTCAGTGACATACGATTACAACACATTTAGAGAACACCGGACATGTATTCCTACAATTAGCCAAAGTCTCAACCCACCTCCCACCCCCCAAATAACTCTCTTATTTCCGTGTCAACACGTTGGAGAGCCTCGCAGCATTAGCTCACTTACTCTTGGAGAATGGCAGCTCCATGGTTGGTGTCGTGGATGCTGAAGCAGAGCAGACAGGAAAACATCCTGCAGCTCACGGTCCTTCAGCTTCCCTGTTTTGGAGGGAAGGAAAGAGGCAAGCGTGCAAAGAGGAGCGCAAGCGCTGCTGGTGATGGCCAACCAGAGTGATGCCCAGAGGCAGAGAGCACACTCATTCCCCCTGCCACTCTCAATTACACACACACATACGACTCATCCCTGAGAACGTCCAGCAGCTATTGGTCATGTTCAGGGTCAACCAATGACAGTTCTGATTCCAAAACGCAGGTGGAAGTAGGCCACAGTAAGGCAGAGATAGAGGCTCGCATGCACACACACACACACACACACACACACACACACACACACACACACACACACACACACACACACACACACACACACACACACACACACAATACATTCATACTACACAAACACAGTTGCAGACTGCTTGCTGAGGAGTTCAGTATTGATTAGAAGGGCTCTTCTATTCCAAGAAAAGCACTGGCACACAGTATGACTCACGATAAGACTATCCCACATACTAAGAGTTGACCTACAAAAGGACGATTGTAGGAATACAAGAGAGGCTTCAGTCTTAAATGAGATTGGATACACAATAACTGGAAAAATCGCCTTTTGCTATTCCAAAATTCAGACCGTAACAGTGACATAACCATAACTTTTGGTATCATTTCACTAGATATTACTAAACACATAAGCTACATTAACCCTTTTTAAAGAAAATGATGTTGGTGTCATTTTTCAGTCATTTATGTTTATGCATTTACTGTTTGTCTATGCATCAACTACTTGTTTGCTTTCTAATCGAGGTCTGTGTTTTGTTAGTATTTTTCCCCCCGATATTTTCCTGTAATTTTCTTTAACATTGCTCTGTGTGCTTGCTTGTGTGTCTGTTGTCATATTTTCCTACTAACTGCTTTGTGATATCAATCTTTGCCCTTATGCAAAACACACACTATTTGCTTATGCTATCCTACATCTTCTAACGTGCAGCCTATTACACGACTCTATGTCTCTTTTTTTAATTAGCTTTATCTCTAGGCAACCATTTAAAAAAAAATTTTTTTACATCTGGACGTGGATTACGGATAGGCCAACACATTAGCTTTGTCAGCTCTGTGTAATTCTGCAACTGGAAAAGTAGAAACAATCTCACCACATCCCAATGGTTATGCCTACTAACAGAATATATCTCAGTGGAAAGATTAGTGGCATTATCCAGAAACGAAGTTGATCCATCTAATGAAATATGGGCTAAATTAATCAATGTCTAAGCACCATCCATCGACACATAAGTATTTTTGATCTGGGATGATGTCGTGGGTCTTGGGCATGTGGGGAGCTTCCGGGCTGCGCCGGGTCCCTGTGGCTGGGTGTATGTCCTGTGGCTATGGGGTTGTCCTGGGAGCTGGATGCTGTGGCTACGGGGGGACTCCGGGCCTATTGGGGGAGCTGTGGGCCCGGGGTGGGGTGGGGGGGGACCACACCCAGGGGATGCCTGGGTGTGGTCTTCTCGCTGCTCTCGCAGAATGGTGGTTGCCCTCTGGTAATAGGCATGAGCCGTGGGCCAGTCTCGGGGGGTATGCTTGACCACTGTCCGGCCGGCTGCACTCCTGCATTGGTCTTGCCTTTCTCACCCAGTTTTGGAATGCATACGCAGCACACACACCAAATCATACCCCAAACAACACCCCCTACCAGGTCAGGGTCAGCTGGGCTGGAGGAGTGTGAGTTATTTGGGTCTGAAGAGCCTGGACGACTCATACTCCCACACCCCACCATTTTAACTCCATACATGACACGAACGCACAATAAGCACTGGGACTACTTGGATGGGCGGGTCGTCGGCGGGTAGGCATGGGTGGATGGTCGAGAGGGAGGGCCCACTACCCAGGTGTATCACTTTGTCCTCGGTGCTGGGTGGTGTCCTTCCTGCTGCGTACCGGCAGGGCTGTGGCGAGTGCGGCCAGGTGCTTTGCAGGACTCCTGGGTGGCGACTTGTCATCATGGGTGTGAGCTGCGGAGCAGCCACACCCAGCTCCCACTTGATGGCTTTTCTGTGATGGGTGCTGGGGGTGCAGGGGGCAGTGGGGTGACCGCATGTCTGGCTGTCCACGGGTGCTGGCAAGGGGCCCTGTCCGCCCATGCAAGTAGCCGAGCTGGCGAAGGTGCGGCAGGCCTCACCCTTATGGCAAGGGTGGGTGGGTATGGGGCTCCCCCTGCCTGCCCTGTGGGTTGGTTGTGCCGGAGATGCATCGGTCTTTCAGTTGCAGGGCCTGGTTCTGGGCTGGTGGTCTGTGCTTGCCCTCCCGGCTAAGGTTCCATGCCTGCGGGTGTGCTTTGTGCCTGGAGGTTGACTTTTGGGTGCGCCTTGGGGTGCCAGTCCAGCTTATGCTTTTGGGGAGTGGTTTGTGCGCCCCCTGGAAGCAAGCAGGGTGTTGCTCTGTGGGCTTCTGGTCCCCCTGTGGGCTCGGTGTTCCTCTGGGACTGCGATGCTTTGAGCTCCGGCCGTTTTCTTTGTCATGGGGTGTTTGTCCATGGATGGCTGCAGAGCCTGTCTGCTGCTCGGAGGCACTATGATAAGTCCCGGCTCTCAGACACCAGAATTTATTGGGTTTAGGGAAAATTATGGGGGAAAAAAAAGTAAAAAGGAAGGGCAGAAAAGTCCCACTGAAAAATAACGGTAAAGTGTTATTGGGTGCGGGTTATGTGTACACGCGGATTCAGATGACATCAGAACCGATCTGCACATGACTATTCTCGGCCGTTGCGCCACGTCGTTTGTCATGTTTGGCTCCATCTCCTCTTCTTCCCGTACAAATGGCGAAAAAAGGCACCATTCGCTTTTCAAATTTCCCAAAAACTCCCCTACAAAATCACCCCAATCGTTCTAAAATGATTACAGCTATTAAAAAAGTCATCTGGTGAAAATTCCTGTATTTTTTCATATCGCAACCTATATCGCAGAGGGAAAACAATATCCCAGTGTGAGTTTTTTCCAATATCGTGCAGCCAGCCCTACATGTAATTTTGGCACATTTAGAGTAATGTTTATTAATGTGCATTGCCCTGATCAAATAAAATTAAATACATCATATGAAAAACTAATTCCAACAGATTGATGAAAGATAGATGGATTGGGTGAAAGTAGACAAACACAAGCATGCATGTATGTCACATCAGTTACATCCATGGGCAGATAGCCCTGAGAAACAATGAACACCTTCCCCTTGTCAACCAGACTGAATAGCCTCAGAGCGCTGACTTTTACCCACTTTCACAGGTGTCTCTAAAAGCTAGTCTGTCTTATCGGAGTCTGATTGCCATGTTGCTTACTTTGGATATTTCCATGCTCAGAATATGTCATCGTGCCCTTCGTCCACAAGCTCTTACACCACAAGGCTTTTACACGAAGCTCATATCAGGTCTCGTGATGTTATTTATTTGCCCCTTATTTAATGGAGGGCTGTAATTCGCCTCACACGGTAAACAAACCAATGACAGATGTCTGTCTGAAATGGACTGACAAGGTGAGCCTGGAATGGAAAGGCTTGGAGGATGATGATGGTACATTTTGTAAAATAATGTCCTCATCTGCAGTGTAACAATAAGCCAACATAAGGCTGTGGTAGCATAGATGTTAAGTATGAATCTGGCCTCCATTCTGAGGTCACAGTAGTTGTGCTTTCAATCAGTGCACTTTGTTTCATCCTGTAAAATAAGCTATTTGCCATGTGAGTGACGTATTCAAACCGAGAAACACAACAAGAGGGACAATTTCTATCTACATCTCTCTCTAATGTATACAACTGCTAACAAAACTGCACCCACCCAGACACACACAACCACACACACATAACTCTGAAAGCCATATCACCAAGTGCTTGTGTGTGTGTGAATTCAGTCACGTGCTATCCTGGGGGACAGGAATAGCAAATAGAAATAAACTTCTCTCCTCTGTATCTCCGCCACTTGGAAACCAGGCAACTCAACAGTAGTAGTTTGTGCACTTGCCAACAGTCGAAAGCCTCCAAGTTTTGATTGGAAAAAGTTCTGTGTAAGCAGATGGCACTTAATAAGTAGATTCTGTCTGGCAGACCAACTTGCCATTGTTCCACTTTTCTGCTTCTTTTCCAGCAGCGACAACGGGGGGCTATTTTTAATACCTATTTCACAGGAGGAAGAGTCCGAGACAACAGTATGCTGTACTGCTAAAGGCAGTTGGTTGGCAACGTAGCTTCTCAGTGGGAGTATAATGCACAGCAGACAAATGTGTGACTTTTGTACCTTTTAATAGGATAATCCTTTCAACTGCTTGTCACCTACCCCTGCCCAGGGATGGCCATGACGTCTTTTTACAGTTGTAATCTGAAAATAATTCACTTACATTGTATGAGTGTGACTCACCATATCAGTTAACATGCTGATTCAAAACATTTTAAACTGTATGTGTATGTTTGTGTGTGTGTGTGTGTGTGTGTGTGTGTGTGTGTGTGTGTGTGTGTGTGTGCGCACGTGCGCACACGTGCGCTACTCTCAACTGCCCTCAATCTGCCATTTTTCAGCAGCAGTGGCAAACAGCATGTAAAGAGGTACAAACAACCTTGTGCACTCTGCAAAATACATGGTGGATGAAAAAAGCTCACGAGATTCAATCATATGCTGACAGAAATGATATTCACAACTTCTGCAACGCTATAAAGACTATGGCCCTAGGACCTGTTCTATCACACCCTTAAAATCAGTGGATGGACTGACAACCCTGAAAGACCAAAAGCGGATCCTGGCAAGGTCGGCTGAACATTTTGAAGCCCTACTTAACCAGCACTCACCAACTGACCAATCCATCCTGGAAGAGCTACCAATTTGTCTGCCCATCCCAGACCTCGACCACTTGCCAACTTTTCAAGAAGTTCTTGCAGCCATCAACTCCCTCAGGAACAATAAGTCCCCTGGCAGTGATGGTATCTCAGCAGAACTCCTAAAACAAGGAGGATGCTTGTGCACCAGAATGATCTATCAGTACATCCTGCAGGTCTGGGACCAGGAGAGTGTCCCTCAACAATGGAGGGATGCTAAAATTGTCACCCTGTACAAAAACAGGGGTGACAAGTCCATCTGTGGCAACAGTCGCAGCATATCCTTGCTAGCTGCTGCAGGCAAGGTCCTAGCTAAGGTCATGTTATGCAGGGTGGTGAAGCACTTGACAGAACATCTGCTACCAGAGTCACAGTGTGGTTTCAGGAAGAACAGGAGTACTGTGGGATATGATTTTCACAGTAACACAGCTCCAAGAAAAGTGCCACAAACAACATCAGGACCTTTTCATTGCTTTTGTCGACCTCTCCAAAGCTTTCGACACTGTGAATTGAGAGCCACTTTGGAAAATCCTAAAAGTTTGGCTGTCCGAGCAAATTTGTGAACATTCTGTCACAGTTCCATGATTGGATGGTGGCACGGGTGGCCATAGGAGGACAGGAATCAGCACCCTTTAATGTATGTACTGGAGTGAGGCAGGGGTGTGTGCTTGCACTGGTACTCTTCAACATTTTCCGCCTATGTGTCACAAAGCTTTTTCATAAAGATGTGGAAGGCAGTATTAGGGTCACAACAGACTTTAGGCTAGATGGAAACCTCTTAAACATTCGAAGTTTCCAGGCAACCACCAAGTTGTCAGAAGTGCAGGTCCTGGAGCTGCAATACTGTGATGACTGCGCTCTCGTAGCTCACACACCATAAGACCTGCAAACCATCCTTGCCGCAGTTGTGAATGCCTATAGCAGGCTGGGTCTATCAGTCAACACCACTAAGACTGAGGTGTTATGCCAATGGAGGTCCAGCCCCTCACCCACTATGCCTAGCTTCACTATAGAAGACCAACCAGTCTCAGTTTCTCCATCTTTCAAATACCTGAGCAACATCCTTTCTGAGGGCTGCGAGACTGATCACGAAATTCACAATAGAATCAAACAAGCCTCTGTAGCCTTCAGCAAACTCTGACGTAAGGTCTTCCAAAACAAACATCTCCACCTGCACACCAAAATTGCCATTTACAAAGCTGTCTATATCACAACTCTCCTATACAACTGTGAAGCCTGGGTCACATACAGCTGCCACCTAAAGTTGCTGGTGTGGCGTGACCGTGTTCCCCATGCCAAGATTCTTGTTAGGACAAACTGCAAGAGCGTAGAAGCCACCGTCACTGAACACCAACTGCGCTGGCTTGGGCATGTCATCAGCATGCCTCAAGAACGCCTGTCATGTCAAGTCCTGTATGGACAGCTTCATCTGGGCCGCCGGTGTGCAGGTGGTCAGAAGAAGCTATACAAAGACCAGCTAAAAACATTGCTGAAGAAGTGTTGTATCGACTCCTTGAAGCTGGAACAAGTTGCCATCAATCATTCCAACTGGCAGGGGATCTGCTAGAGGTACAGAACAGCTGGAAATGGAGAGGAATGTGAAAAAAACAACAGAAAAGACTAAGGAGACACACAACCATGTCTGCCCCCACTAACTCAGACTTCATATGCCCAGCGTGCAATAAAACTTGTGGATCAAGAATTGGACTCTACAGTTATCAAAGAAAACACCATTAATGAGGGACATCATCATCGGACTCAATGGACTACCAGCAAGCAAACGTGTGTGTGTGTGTGTGTGTGTGTGTGTGTGTGTGTGTGTGTGTGTGTGTGTGTGTAGGGTATACACACTTGAACCTGTGAGTTAGTTCCTGGTGAAATGGGCAAAACCAATTTGTCATGTACAGGGATTAGATGGGGTGGCAGCATAACCAAGCGACTGGAGAGACTTTTTAAAAATTTTTTGCATATTTGCCTTCATTAAACATGACAGTGAAGAGAGAAGGAGAAAATTCGCAGCAAAGTTTCACTCTGGCATGAACCTGTGTGGTACATGCTTTTATACAACAGTTCTTTGTGAATAAGCGATCTGATTGGCGGAGAGTTGGGTTATTTACCATAATGCCACAGAAGCAGCATAACTTTATCTGTATTATTCTGCTGGTATCATCAGTGGCAGTGCGTGGCAAAATTCCCTGAGGAAACCAGTCAGCTTGGTATGGAGATCATATTGCCATATGATCACAGACAAGATGTTATTTGCGATAACACCCTCCTCTCGTGTTCTGTTGCTTAAATCTAGCTAAGCCATCAGGATGTCACAATCGAAGAGGCTTTTAAACAGCTGTAATACTTATGCAGACAATGATTTAGGGTATCACTTTTTATGGCAAGATCAACAGATGGCCCACTTCAAAAACCACAGCATGCTTTTTATTTAGCTTTTCTTCTCTGAGATCATCCTGTTCTAAACACAAACCAATAGCCCAGACTCTTTACCGGGTCATTCGTGGGTTCCAGAGGAGTGGGTTCAAGAGGAGCAAAGTGGGTCACAAGGATTGCACCCTTCTAAGAATTATAAGACTGGTCATAGTGAAATTTTTAAGACTATGAATCCAGAACAGAGGGATCTAGCCCTCCATGGGCTGGCCTCAACCCCCCCCCCCCAAAAAAAGACATCTCATGTTCTTGCATGACTGCTTCTTCATAAGAGAGTCAACAGTAAAGATTAAGGGAATCCTGTGCTGTTTCCTGTAGCCGATATATATGCCAACCACATTGACACATACCAGCGCACTGTTAACAATGTAAACGATTCACTGATCTTAGCGTGGGAAGAAAGAGCTGGAAGCTGTGATCCAGATAGTGTTCCCACCCCCAGCAAAAGACATACATGTCATGTATGTCATAATGAGTTCATAAAGGTATTAAAGAGAGAAGGTTGCACTTATTCAGGCCAGGTGTGCAGTCACTAGCTAAGTATTATGTTAAGGGGTAAACAAATGACACCAAAGCTTCAACACCAGTGTCATATAAATCTTTAATTGATGCTTTTTATCCTAATTGTAAATCAGAACGAACTGTCTTCCTTGCCATCTGGATGATTGTGTCAGTCTTTTCTCTGAAAGGAGAGCTGTACCTGTTTAGGTGAGAGTGTGTCCATGTATTGGTAATGGCATTGGTGGATGAGAGCGTGGCAGTGCTCTCTCCTTCCAGTCTGTCCACACTCCGTTTCTCTGAGCAACAGCTGCTGGGAGGGGTCTGAGGAAACAACAGCACACACAAACAAATAAAAAAAATAACACGCACACATCCACACATCAACACACAGACAATTTCATGTGAATTTAGTTGTTCACTATGATCAAATGTGGTCCATTTTGTTGAGCATTTTCAAAATAAAATACAAAGCAATTGTGCTAATATGCGTTTTCTTTAAGGGAAATTTCACCGACGGTTTTGTGTATGTACAACCAATACTGCTGAGCAACGTAGTTGATTGAGGCAATAAAGTCCTAACTGTGCAGGGGGGTGTCTAAAGGGGTGCCCCTCCCACCCAAATATGATCTGTATATTTTAACAGACATACTAACATATACAATGCATTAATATCTCAGCTGGGTATTTATTTTTACAGAGTATAGAGTTTAAAACCTGTGGGATGTCATTTTGATGGCCCATCATCGTTCTAGTAGTTTTTAAGTTCCGGTTGTTGTTTGGGACTGTTATAACATTACTTAGCTAGTTAGTTAGCTTAGCTAATGTAACTTTGGCAAACTAGTGAATAGCTGCAACCTATGAGTATGACTTTCCTGTGTTATTCAGAAATGATGCACCATCACATAAATAGAAAATAGACAAACATTGCTTTATCAGTTCTTCCTGTTTTAAAGATTAAAGCCACAATCACTTTTCCCAAAATAGGCTACGATAACGTGTTAAACACTGAAATGTGGGGTTTGAGAATGTTAACTTAGCGATCTGATCCATGATGTTGGGAATTTTAGGCTGTAGAATGGTGTATACCATTACATTTGTATTGGAACAAAAATCGTTATTTTGCGGTGATTACAATTTTCAGGCTCTTGTGCAGTGCCACTTTTCATACAATACCACCTGTACTAGGGCACAGGGCACTGCGCAAGAGCCTGGAAATCGTGCCTAATGTTTTCTAAGCCAATTTTCAACGCTCTATTGCTGATAGGATTTTCTGATTTCCCATGGGCCCCCCCTGACTGGTTCTTGGTGTCCCCCCCCCCCGTGCCACCTCATTTAAAAAATCCTGGAATCTCCCCTGTCACTGTGTACTATGTATATTGACAGAGAAATCTGTGTTGTCCTGCTCAGTCTTTCCCACACTGCCTAAACGTACTAGAATGCATTGAGCATAAGCTTCTGTATCGTTGTCCATAAAATTGTTTGTGCTAATGTTGTGGGACGTCATTTCCACCATCGGATATGCAGGTTAGCCAAGAGAATTAGGATGTGTTTTCTGAACAGCCTGTTTAGAGTACATGTAGCAAACCCGGGTGCGCTAACCAATCACCTAAAGGGTCCGACCCCTTAGCCAAGGGAAAAGCGAGTCTACTCATTCATGATCATTACACTACTCCCCTCCTTCGGGAAGCACATCCCCACGCTTCAGCATATCAGCTCCCTCACGCCCCTGGGTGCACACGCTTCCAATGGCCTGGCGGTCTCACCATCCCACTTCTGACACCAATGTAGTGAATTCGGAGGGCAGCCGGGAACTGTGTAGCCGGGACGCGACTGCACTAACCAGTCAAGAAACCCTGCTAGACTGTAGTTTTTCCTGCCGCCAAATGACGTTACAATATGTCACTTGGCGGCCAGAAATAATCTAGGTTTCACTGCCGCTTCAGATATGAAGAAATGATCAGGAACAACTAAAAGTCTTTTTCACATGCTAGCCCTGTCAGGGATGGACAGACAAAGAGATATGTTTGAAAACCAGTGACTTTTCCCTTTAAGGACTGAAATTATGAATGGAACAGAAAAATATGCACAGCTTATTAACAGGTGATTTTACTATTTATGGCAATGAAAACTGCACTGAATTCAAAAGATGCTAGCATTTTATTTCTATATCTAGCATGTTATTTTCTAACAGTTTTGAGAGCTTTTATGAGGTCAAAGCAGGTAATGGACAGATTTTGAAGTCTTTGCAATATTTGTAGGTATGTATTAATTTTGCACTCCCAATGTGACTAGTTGACCAAACTCTGGTGTCTATGTCCTAATTTCTATTTGAGGTACATAAAGTTAGGTAACTGCTACTGCCATAGAAACCATATAGTCATTATAGCATATAACTGCGTAATTATGAAAAGGGAATTTTTATCTGCAGTGTATTTAACTTAATACATAACATACACACAACAAACACTGTGGCTTCACTTTACACTTTAGTAGTTATATCTAAGAGTCCCAGTGTGCCTGTTGGCAGCCACAGGTCTATGTATGTGAACAGTGTAGTAGCAGACAGGACTCACACACCTACTAGGCCTATGTCTCACCTGTAACTCGGAGAGAGCAGACAGAGCAGGGGGAGGGGGTGATGAGGGTGGGGTAGCAGGGGGAGGGGGTGATGAGGGTGGGGTAGTGGCCGTTGTGTCTTGAGGAGGGAGCACATGAAAAACCTTATGGGGAGGCTTAAAGAGCACTGACTGATCACGGAGGAGGTGGAGGAAAAGGGAATTACACACTTTCTGCTCTGCCACCATTCTTGGTCCCGCTGGAATACTGTGGAATAGAAAGATGGGAGACACCACAACACAATAAGAAATAGGTTTACATATTTTAAATTGACAGATTTGGATAAGGGCAGCAAGGGTGTTAGAATCAGAATCAGATTTACTGCCAATTACAAAAACATGCAAGGAATTTGTCTTGGTATGTTGGTGCAAGAGGGGAAAAATAACAGTAAATAGTAAAGTTAAAAGCTAAAAAGAATAATGATAATAATTATATACACTACCGTTCAAAAGTTTGGGATCACCCAAACAATTTCGTGTTTTCCATGAAAAGTCACACTTATTCACCACCATATGTTGTGAAATGAATAGAAAATAGAGTCAAGACACTGACAAGGTTAGAAATAATGATTTGTATTTGAAATAAGATTTTTTTTACATCAAACTTTGCTTTCGTCAAAGAATCCTCCATTTGCAGCAATTACAGCATTGCAGACCTTTGGCATTCTAGCTGTTAATTTGTTGAGGTAATCTGGAGAAATTGCACCCCACGCTTCCAGAAGCAGCTCCCACAAGTTGGATTGGTTGGATGGGCACTTCTTTGAGCAGATTGAGTTTCTGGAGCATCACATTTGTGGGGTCAATTAAACGCTCAAAATGGCCAGAAAAAGAGAACTTTCATCTGAAACTCGACAGTCTATTCTTGTTCTTAGAAATGAAGGCTATTCCATGCGAGAAATTGCTAAGAAATTGAAGATTTCCTACACCGGTGTTTACTACTCCCTTCAGAGGACAGCACAAACAGGCTCTAACAGGTACTATTTAATGAAGATGCCAGTTGGGGACCTGTGAGGCGTCTGTTTCTCAAACTAGAGACTCTAATGTACTTATCTTCTTGCTCAGTTGTGCAACGCGGCCTCCCACTTCTTTTTCTACTCTGGTTAGAGCCTGTTTGTGCTGTCCTCTGAAGGGAGTAGTACACACCGGTGTAGGAAATCTTCAATTTCTTAGCAATTTCTCGCATGGAATAGCCTTCATTTCTAAGAACAAGAATAGACTGTCGAGTTTCAGATGAAAGTTCTCTTTTTCTGGCCACTTTGAGCGTTTAATTGACCCCACAAATGTGATGCTCCAGAAACTCAATCTGCTCAAAGAAGTGCCCATCCAACCAATCCAACTTGTGGGAGCTGCTTCTGGAAGCGTGGGGTGCAATTTCTCCAGATTACCTCAACAAATTAACAGCTAGAATGCCAAAGGTCTGCAATGCTGTAATTGCTGCAAATGGAGGATTCTTTGACGAAAGCAAAGTTTGATGTAAAAAAAATCTTATTTCAAATACAAATCATTATTTCTAACCTTGTCAATGTCTTGACTCTATTTTCTATTCATTTCACAACATATGGTGGTGAATAAGTGTGACTTTTCATGGAAAACACAAAATTGTTTGGGTGATCCCAAACTTTTGAACGGTAGTGTATATATAATTATATATATATATATATACACACACATATAATATATCAATATAGATGTAGGGAAAAAAAACTTTTAATACATAGCAGTACAAGCTTGTTTCGTGCGTCGCGTACTCAGCTGCTAATGTCTGCTATGTATTAAAAGTTTTTTTCCCCTACATCTATATTGATATTCAGCTCCTCATTAGTTGAGCACGTCTATCAACACCATTGATGGTTTCTGAAAAAAAAAAACCAAAAAAACGCTATCTATATACACACACACACACACATACACACAAGATAAAATGAAACTAAGGTGCAATAAGGTCCAGTTAACACCAGTTCACAGTTGAACATGAGAACACGCGGCAGCCCCTGATGCCCGGCACTGGGTGGCAGGAGCTGTATTTACAAAAAGCCAAATTAGAATTTTAAAAAGTTAATTACAAAGTAAGTTATTTACAGGGTAGCGGATGTTTTATGCAGTGGTTGAAACTGTCTCCTTTCTGCAAGAGGGTCCTGGGTTTGATTATAGCCATGTGTGTAGAGTATGCATGTCCTATCTGTGTTTGCATAGATTTCCCAATTGTCTCCCACAGTCCAATAACATATATCATGATTGAAGTGGAGTCTCTAAATCACCCATAGGTGTGAATGGTTTCTGAGTGTGTGTGGGCCCTGTGATGGACTACTGAATTAGGTTCTTCCCACAACCCTGAATTGGATTAAACAGGTATGGACAATGGATGGATGGATTTGAAATATGCCAATATAGGCATACCACACATGCAGCTAGTAAGTTAGCTAGAGAGGTAGACTTGAAAGGTAGAAAGACAGACAGGCAATACAAACTCTTGATGATGTAAGTCATTTGTTGTACACTGATGGGGCTAAAGGGCACTACCTAGTGGAATCCAATATGTATGGCAGTATACATATTTCTACATGTGATTAAAAACTCAATGCTTGGTTAAACTGGTGAGCTTGAAATGGCAGCTAGGAATAGTGTAGTTCATTACGCCTTGAGAAAACAGGCTAAAGTGCTAAAGTGCTAAACAATGAATATAGTATCTCTGCTTCTAATATCATTCCTATTAACTTGAGATTTAAACTACACTGCACTTGAATATTTGCACAACTTGTGATGTTATTGTTCTATAAATTAAAACATATTCAGCTATTGTGCTCACTGGAATTAACTCTGGATATGCGCATCAGACAACTTCTTCAACTGTTTTTATAATGTACTACAATGTGTTCTATATTAATAAACGGTACCAAAATAAAGCACCAAATTCTGAATTCTGTCCATTGATGGCCTAAATTCCCGACATACAAACATTTGATTGTCCAACCTTTACAACAAAAAGGGATGCATCAGACTTAAGGGGAAATATCCTTGTGTGTTTACCCGACAGTAGACATTTGTATGCTTTTTTTTTTAAAATTTTTTATCATTGTTCACATCTGTTCTGATGTTGCTTAGGTCTGATCGGATCAGGACCGGAAGTATACAGTGGGGCACATCAGAGGGTTGAAGAAGCACAAACTTGGGGAAGAAAATGTGAAAAAGTGGGGTATAAATAGGAGTCTAGTTGCATTTAGAGAGCCGAGTAGGCAGACAGTGCAGGGACAGGGCTATCATAGGAATGGTATAACAGATGCATGTTCGACAGGCTCATTAAGAAGGAGCTTAGCACGAAAAATACGAGTGAGAGTTATGGAGGTATTAAGCTGAGAAAGCTGTCCCACACATTTGTAGCATACACTAAGGACATAGACAAGGGGTGTTGCTAACTGCAGCTGAACAGTGAATTGATGTGAAAGTATGTAGTGTGGGTGTGCTTGAGGGATGGGATTAGGGGATGCAGTAGGTTTTTGATTTTGGCAAACCCCTGTGAAAGGTCTAACTGCATCTATCTACTTTATCTTGAATCTTAAATGGGCCAACATGGAGTAACAAGTTACCTATCTCTACATTTCTCTAATTCTCCCTATATATCCCTATTCTACTCTAATCATTTATAGTTATACCCCCACCATTGGCTCATTCAAACCCCATCTCAAACCCATTTCTCCTCATTAGTTTATGTATTGGTTTGCTCTTCCATGTGCTGTGTGCACCTGTGTGTATATGCTGTGTGCCGTCATGCCTGCTGTTGACTGCCAGCACTTAGCTTTTGACTTTGTTATCCTTGCAAACTTGTACATCCTCGAGCCCTTTGTCGTTTTCTGCATTTCTGTTATTTCACAGCACTTGGTCAACACTGACTGCTTTTAAATGTGCTTTATAAATACAATGACTTGACCTATACCACTCCTCTCTTCCGCTGTCATGTTGTTCTTTTATAGCAACATATGTGTGTGTGTGTATGTGTTGAGCCAGAGGCACATAGCACAGGACATCCGGACAATCTTTCTGCAGCAACCACCCACCTCACAAGCCTCCACCATACCCCATCACTTTTTTTTGCCATGACTCTGCCACATATTGCCCCCCCTCCGACACACACACACATACCCATCTGACAGAAATTATCTTCTTCCTGCATTTTATTTAGCTGCTGTTTATCTCCCTCACATGCGTAACTTTAGTGTGTGACTGCAAAAAAGAATTACATTGCCACGTTGTTAAGAGAAAATGTGGAGTGATGACTCAGGAAGTGGTAAAATCAGGGGCGGGGGGTAGCTGAATAGGACAGCAAGTGCGTGCGTGTGTGTGTGTTCCTGTAACTGTCTCTCCTGGGGCCATGTTTGTTTACATTGATGGCTTAGCTCTATAAACACAAGAGGGAAGCACTCTGCAAAATACTTTCTGACGTTATGTTTCATCTGCATTCATTTACCAGCTTACATCCCTCAATCATAAGGCCAACTAGAATAACAACACACAGTGCTACACTAATTGATAATATATTTACTAATGTTACTGATACGGAAGTAACAAGTGGATTATTAATAAACAACACAAGTGATCATCTGCCAGTTTTTGCAATCATACAGAGCTGTACTAAGACCAAGAATGACACTAAAACAGTCAAAACAATTAGATACAAACCAAAAGACACTATCAAATCCTTTAAACAAGACTGGAATAATGTTTATGCGGATGATGTAGATGTAGCCCATGACATTTCTGTCCATAACAACTGCTCTCTGTGTAAAAAAAAAATTGTCCTGTAGTAAAGAAAGTAGTGGGAAAAAATATGCTGAGAAACTGTGGCTAACTAAGGGAATATTAAATGCAAGCAAGAGAAAAAAATCTATTATATAAAGAATTCTTAAAGGAAAGAACAGCAGAGGCCGAACACACGTATAAGTCATATAAAAACAAACTAACACCAACTATGAGAAGCAGCAAAAAAGAATAATACAGTAAATTACTGGAGGAAAAAAACAACATAAAAATACATGGAAAATATTGAATGGCATTAGAAATGAAACTGGGAAGGTAGGATACCCCAACCATTTCCTGACAAAAAAACAACACAACCACTACTGATATGACTTCAGCTGCAGACCAGTTCAATAACTTTTTTTGTCAGTGTCGGTCCTGGTTTGGCAAGGGAGATTGCAAAGACTGGTAGCAGTAGTGATGGTGTAGAAAGTAAAGATATACGTGTTAAAGAAACAATATTTATTATATAGACTGACATAAAAGAAATTATTGACACAGTAAAAACTCAAGAGCAAGAAGTCCACAGACTGAAATGGTATTGACATGTCCACAGTTAAAAATGTTATGAATGTATAGCAAAACCCCTGACACATATCTGTAACCAGTTTCTACAAACCGGTGTATTCCCAAGAAAAAATAAAGCGGCTTAAGTCATAACCAATATATAAAGCTGGAGACAAACATGTACTCTCAAACTACAGACTTGATTCCCTGCTTCCACAGTTACTTGAAAAAAATATTACATACAAGACCAGATGATTTTATCAAAGAACATAATGTACTGTATGAACAACAATGTGCTTTTAGAGCCAACAGGACAAATTCATTTGCACTGGTAGAATTTCTAGAATAAATTACAAGAGCAATAGAAAACAAAGAATATGCAGAAGGGGCATTTCTGGACTGAAAAAAAAGCATTTGACACTGTGTAGAGAGTTATTAATAGAAAAATTTAAAAAGATATGGTATCGGAGGGATAGTATTATCCTGGTTATCCAGTTACGTACAGAATAGGTACCAATACGTCAAAATAAAAAATTTCAAATCACAATTACTGAAGGTCAGGTGTGGGGTGCCCCATGGCTCAGTGTTGGGACCATTGTTGTTCATATTGTACATAAACAATATATGTGAAGTATCAAAAACCCCAAAAACCATTCTATTCACAGATGATAGAAACTAACTCTGCTGTGGCGACAACTTGGAACTCTTGGATACAGTGGAAACGGAATTGAGCAGGATGAAATAAAAAAAAAGTATCTGAAATTAATATACAACATTAAGTTGGAAGCCGCACATAAATTATATTAAAGCTAAAATATCCAAATTAATTGCAATACTGAACAAAGCCAAAGATCTACTAAATCAGGCGCTCCTATATACATTGCACTGTTCCTTCATTCTCCCATACATTACCTACTGTGTGGAATTGTGGGGGAACACATACAAAACAAACACAGATCTGATCTTCAACCTCCAAAAATGAGTTTTGCGAATTGTAAATAAAACCACTTACAGAGAATCAACACATTCGTTTTTCTTAATCAAGCTAAAAACACTAAAATGTAAAAATTTGGTTGATTTTAAAACTATTCAAATTATCATAACTTAACAATTACCTATTAGTATCCAAGGATTGTTCCAACTAAGAGAATGTAAACACAATAGACAGATGCAAAACATCACTGTGGTACAACCATGGGAGTTGGTTAGTGGAATAACTGCAGTGATGGGTTGAAAACGTGGTGCTTTATCTTAACCAAAAAGACTCTTCTGAAACAAAATATTGAACGGTTATGAGATGGACCATTGACAAGTTTTGTTTTTTTGGTTTTTTTGGGTTTTGTCCAAATGGGTATTTGTTTGACTCGACTCAGCAAGATATCATGGACACTGATTGCTGTAAATTAAACTTTAATTTTTTATTATCAATGCATGAATAGTATAAGGGGGATTAGAAAAGTTCTCAACTTCTTCTTACCCATTTTGAACATGATTGGTATTATTTGAGTTGCTTATATCTTGCCGATGATTGTTTATTTGTTTTTATTGCTTAAATGTTTTCTTTAAAATGTTCAGTAAACTGATTTGTCTGTCCATGTGCCTGCCTGTCTGCCACCATGCCCTGCCTTAACAACCCCACTCCACACTCATTTCCTAATACAGCGGCAGTCAATGTGGGTCCCTCAAGGGTCCTGTAGAGTGCGGGGGTGGGGGGGGTGAACTTGAATCTCACTACAAATTCAGCTGTTAAAACAAGGCCAATTAAAGAACTAGATTAATGGGCTTTCACACCTAATGTGCAAAGTCAAACAGTGTGCTTCAAAAACATTTTATCCTATGGTTTCCGCTGGGAATCTTGATTTTGGCAGTCCCTGAATTTCCTAAACTAAATGACACTGCAAAAGAATTATATCAACAATGAGGGAAATGAGAGAAAGCAATTACATGGAAGCACGTTTCCAATCAAGTGAGCAGGTGTCTTCATCGTCAGTAATGACAAATGGATGTTACTTTTATTATGTTACTTTTATTTGCCTCTACAATGTGATTATGAATTACGCTTGATGCAAAATGAAATGGCTATTAATACTCTAACATGAAAACGTGGAATGTTTTCATGTTTTGGTCTCTGTAAACATCACCTATTCTGTGCATTCTGCCAGCAGAAAGCAACAGCCATCCGATAATTTGCTGTGGCAGATACAGCTGTTAGGTGAGAAAGCGCCATTAGAATTACTATTGTCATCTTATAATGGGGTTTGGCTAATATTACATCACCGCATTTAGTGTGAAACGTTGTACATTTCAAAGACTAAATCAACAACAACAAAAATATTCACGGTCGAATTGAGGTCTGTGACTTAATGTGTGACTGTCTGGGAGTTTGCGACATGAACATTTTTTGAGAAAGAAGACCAAACCCACTCCACCCTCTCCCTTGTGTAACCAAGGAAAAATGTTACTGCCCATATTTATCCAAACACTGAGGTGGACCTGAACTTGTCAGTTATGTTAGTTGTTCCAATAAAAAATGTGTTTTTTCACATACTGAAAAGAACTTAAAAAGAGATTTGATGTAGAAAGGCATAGCCCTTGCTCAGTATCCAGCTTTGAATAACTTTCACAAGTGGTGAGCACTAGCTTGATTCACATTCACAAAGTCACATTCACTTGACTCTAAACTAGATCCTACCCTGATATGACAAGAAAAACAAGGAGTGAAAGCCTATTGTTCAAATTCTTAAATCTCTCTCTTCTCTATCTTTTTTTTAAGATGGCTATTGTGCCCAGTTGTCTCGAATCGGTGTTGTGTGCTTGAGTTCATTGTCCTGGAGTGTAAATCCTGATTAGATGGAAAAAAAACAAAAACAAAAAACACTACAAAGTCATTGTGCTGTTTTGAAAGAAGGTTTGTTTGTGGCATCAAGCACCAACAACTTACCAGAATATGCAGGGCCCAAAGACCGTTGCCAGGTTCTCCACTGGCATGTCATTTGATTGGCTGTGAGCGGCCACTCTGGACAGGAAGTGGATGAGGTAAGACAAGATGCTGAGGTTTTCAACAGGGAGATGGCCAAGATTTTCCCTCAGAGACTGATTCAGCTCTACTGTGTCTATATTTTCTATAAAGGATCAAAAATGCCAAAAAACTGACTCAGTTAAGTGACACTTCTATTGCTGGACTTAGATGATTTTCATGAATCTACAACTGGTTCCACATTTGTAAAACAAAATGATTACGTAGTAATAACACTTGTAGCTGAAGTCATTAACAAAAGAGCAGTGTTGTAAAACAAACCATTATGCCAAAATCATTAACAAAGCAGTCGTTCTTTCAAAACAAACTTGACAACTATAGCCCAAGAGACCTGCCAGTAACAAATATAGCCCCTCACAAATATATCCAGTTTACAGCACACATTGAAGGGCTTTAACCCTTCTAATGGGAACCAGCATCATTGTAACATCTAGGTTATGGAAAGGAGGCAGGTCTGACAGTGTTTTTAATCACTTGTTATGTCAGGCAACAGCATGATTGCAGCAACACATCACATCCTTAGGAAAATGAAATCTGTACTTGAACTTGGCTACAAAGCATAATATAGCACTTAAGATGACAAGTAACAAATCAACTGCTGGCTAAACTCTTTTCTTATGTAATATTCTTCTTCTTTCAGCTTGTTCAGTTTCTTAGGGGTCACCCCAGCGGATTTTACAGTTTCCATTGGTACCCTGTGAGGGCACAGCACCAATGGCGGCCATTGTTAACCCGGGCCTCAGCCGATCCTGAATGGAGCCTCGACCCATCTGGTATGGTCTTGTCAATCTGCATAATGGATACCCTTTCTGACACAACCACTAACCCTATGGACGGGGGCACAGGTAAAGCGCTGGATGCCATCCCAGTATTCATGGAGATGCACCCATGCCTGTCACCCACTTTTCTTATGGAACATTGCTGGTGGAAATTTGTCAAGGTAACGATAATGGCAGGTGGATGATTAGCTTGTCTACAGAAATAACACTATATCACCCAAGTTTTAATTATTGTGTTTTAATTCCCTTCCTTGACGGCCCTCGGTTCAGTTACACCCACCAGGAAAATACACCATCTCTGTGATGCCTCCTAATCTATTTCTTCTTCTACATATAGCTTTGTTTTATTTTTCTCATGGAAAATAATCATCTCACTCTTTTGTAACCAAAAGCTTACTGTTTCCTGTTATACAGGAGTTTAGATATAGTTTTCTTCTAGCACTCCGCCATACAGTGATATGTGATGGAGTGAGTACAGGATTACCTTGTGATCATTACATCACATTACAGTCATTTAGCTGCCGCTTTTATCCAAAGCGACTTAAAATAAGTGCATTTAACGTAGGAAATCAGGAGAACTACTAGTCATCAGAGGTCATACGTAAGTGCATCTTCTCTCTAAACAAGCATCTAAGAGCAAAACCAGTGTTAAAGTGCAAGAAAGATTTTTTTTTTAAATGAGTGAATACAGTAAGTGCTAAGAGCAAGTAACAGGGTAGTAGTTCTTGAAGAGGTGAGTTTTCAACCTGCGCCAAAAGATGGGCAGCGACTCCGCTGTCCTGACATCAGTGGGGAGGTCATTCCACCACTGTGGGGCCAGGACAGAAAAGAGCCGTGACTGGGTCGATCGGCAGCAGGGGCCTCTGAGCGACGGGGCAACCAGGCGTCCCAAGGCAGCAGAGCGAAATGGTCGGGCGGGGTGTAGGGCTTAACCATGGCCTGAAGATAGGAAGTAGCTGTTCCTTTCACTGCCCTGTAGGCTAGCACCAGAGTCTTAAACTGGTCATACACAAATGTAAAGGAAATCTATATCAAATATTATTCTAACATAAAGTTCTGAAACTTAATAAATGGTCATATTTTTCTGATACAGAATATTTTTTTTGGCTTGCAGCTCTTGAAATTTTACTATCTCCTCTTTCATGATCCTGCAAGCCATGAGAGGAATCAATTAGGTGTTCCTTGGAATTTCACAGCTCACCAAATTGTGCTGTGTAGCTGTGGTTATCAACTGCCTGGTCTATCCTTGAATGAAGCTGTGTGGTCAAGGTGTAACTAAATATAATTTTTTTGCACCTGTGAGGCTTCGGACCAACTCTTTGCGCTGGGGCTCAGGAACAACGGGGGTGGGCAACTCTCTAAGGAAGAGCTTAAGGAGGGAGGCAACCGTGTTAACGTCTGCCTCCTGCTGCAGGTCTATCCTCTCTCCATGGTCCCACCGCTGCCTTAGTTGCCTGGTTCGGACCAAGGAAGGAGACAGACGGAACAGACCCCTCTGGTGTACTCCTGGGGGGAGAATTCAGCTTAGTGTAAGTAAGTCTGAACAGGCGCTAGTGATCATATTTGAGTCATTTATGGATTTACGCATTTTCCAAGGGAGAAAGACAAAAAGACAGTGGTAGACAAAAAGACAATGGTAGATGTTTATACAGATCTGCACAGAATCTGTAAATGCAGAATGTGGTTTGACTCTAGTGTGTTGTTTACCTTCCCTATCTAGGAACTCCACCATTAGTCTCAACACGAGGGGAACGCCGCAGACCAGCTGGCCATCTTCCCTCAACCTTTCCAAGGCAACACCAAACACAGGTCTGGCCTCAGGGTCTAGACTTGGAGCAGATGGTTCAGGGCTGACCTTAGCATTGTGTCTATTGACTGTCACAGAAGTTGAGTCACTCTATAGAGAGGGCACATAAAGAGCACGTGAAATTGTGACTAATCAAACAGAGCTCAAAATTATTAACTTGTCAAGTATAAGTCATCATGTCCCTTAATAACCAGAGGATGTGTGGCAAATAAGTATATCTGTACCATTTAGAATGTGATCGTTCCCCTTTCTTAAAACCATTCATTTTATCTTTGGAGTTTATTAAACGTCAGCTTCACTTAGTCCTCGTCTTATGAGCCACTTGAAGATGCTGAATAGGTTAAAGATAGCTGCATAACTCTGCAATTACAGTCAAGACATTAAATGGGTTGTAGAACGTCTTTGTCACTAAGGAATTTAGTGATGTGAATTAGTCAACGTTAGTTTTACAAGCTACATTGACTGTATATTGAATTATATCGATATGGAAACGTTTGCAAAGCAAATTACCAAAACGTCTGTCTACGTTAGGTCCCAGGCTTACGCTATCGTATTACACTGAATTTAGCAAATTTAAAATGAGATTGTCTGCTCCTCGTCCCTGAACACCAACAACAGAAAAGCAACAACCCCCCCCGAAAAAAAATATGAATCCAGTTAGCTGTGATTTGGGGGGGGGGGGAGAAGCACTTAACTACAGCGAGTTTCACTGCTGCAATTTAGCTCAACTTACACAGATTGATAATGATGCGCTGGCTCCCATTTCTTTTTTCCTTCTCAGCGGACTTGAAAGCGCTCCATTTTAGAGGTTTAAATAGCCACAAAGTCTTCTTTGCGTCTTGACCGAATGCTTTCCGACTCTAGCGCTAAAAAAACCGTTGGAAAGTTTGACAAATGCGTGCTGATATTTGCCATTGCCTATACAATTTACGGTCACAGTATAGTTGGAATATACTGAGCGTGCTGACTCTTAACGCCTAGCACGGCTAGCTAGGCTCTCGGAGATCTGTTTATATGGACCTGTCATGTGACAGATGCGTAACCATGGCGATCTCCAAGAGCGGTCACCTGGGAGTCGGGCAACACTCGCGCTCAAGGCTCCCCAGGAAAAACACGTTTAATGAGAATATTTACAATTTCCAGTACAGATCATATATATACATACAGAGTACATTGTTGTACACTATTTGATTACATAGATAGATAGATAGATAGATAGATAGATAGATAGATAGATAGATAGATAGATAGATAGATAGATAGATAGATAGATAGATAGATAGATAGATAGATAGATAGATAGATAGATAGATAGATAGATAGATAGATAGATAGATAGATAGATAGATAGAGCATTATTGCTACAGCTCTGTCAATTCCACGTGAATATAGGCTTCGGTGACAATACAGATGCCTTACTATAACTTAAACAAATTCCTGTCAAGATCTTATGAATAGGTGGTTTTCTTTGGACAGGACTGAGTTTTCTGCTGCATTCTGATCTGATCAGTGACAATGAGTGATGTTATACACCAGAAGAAAATTCTAAACTAAAATTACCATGCACAAGCACAGCCAATCAGCTATTGGAGAGAAAAAAAAACAAGTTTCGGCAGGGCTTTAAATGCGTGCGTGTGTGTGTGTGTGTGTGTGTGTGTGTGTGTGTGTGTGTGTGTGTGTGTGTGTGTGAAGCCAGTTTTAAGAGTTCTATTAACAAACCAAAAATAGAAAAAGTGAATGACATCTGCATTATAGAAGAAAGCATCTAAGTTACTAGATCCCTGAAATATATATTTAATTTAAAGAATGAGCTGTGATTGCAGGGTGACTGGGGCATATAGGGCTTGAAATAAATGATTTGGCTCATGAGAATTTGTTTTCCCCGTCATCAATGCGGTCCCATTGCAGCTCCTACCTTAGTAACATATTGTGAAGTACCTATTAATGTTGGACTAAATCAAAAGGTGATCCTTTGTTGATGGTTCAAAGTCCATCAGGACATGTAGTCAATAAAACAACACGACACAGGCCACGAGCGCAATCCACAGGCACAAAGCGTCCTCCAGTGGGTAAAACGTGTATAATGAAGAAGTGGGCGGAGTTATATCAGGGGTTACCGGAAAAGAAAATCCCCCCCACACACATTTTCTTTTTATTAAACAAATGCTAAAACACAGAACAATTTTACAAAAACAGTACAATACAGTAATTTTTTTTCAAATTATATAATAACAATCGTTGGCCATTCCAGATGCCGACAACAATAATAAAAAATAATAATAATGATAAAATAAAATGAAATAATGATAAATATGACAACACATTTAGGGTCTGCTACAAAGGCTTTTCTAAAAAATTGGAATGATCTTTGGGGGTTTTCTCTCACTTTTGTTTTCCTTTTTTTTTATTTTCTGTATTTGTAAGATAAGTTTCGAAATCTGTGTATTTGAAAAAGACAGGCACTAATTAAGTCAAATCATTTTGTGTAGATAATATTTTGCAAGGAAAATCCCACATTCAATTTCCCATAGACAAAGTCGGTATAATTAGATAGCAGCTGCGTCGAAAAAATTCTGGTGCCTTGACAAAACAAGCTAAAAAGTACAAGATTATGTGCATAATGACAAGTCGACTACGAGTCCCAGAGTGCATTGTGTTCCAAAGACATCCGGTCACGGAAATCTGCTGCCCGCGCTGGTGAAGGTTGGGAGAAACCGGAAAGTAACCGGAGTAACCGGAACTGGGAATAACCGGAGTAACCGGAACTTGAACTAATTCAGCAGTGATTTTAATCAGTTCAACAAGAACTATAGTGTATTGTTTTGTTACTGACTGAAATGCATCGACTAACATTTTACCCCTTTCCTTCGATTTATGCTTATTCTGCGACGGAGCGATGGATTTACTGGCCGTTGAGGCTCATGAGTACTGAAGTTTTCGACATACCGATGAGAATGAAAAACACGATTTCTCAGAAATAAAAGCGAACCATCATCCGGGAGACTTAGGTGTTTAGTGTTTGCGATAATAATACCACCCCCTCAACCCATTCTGGCCCTTTGGTGGGAGTTTTGTGCCCTCAGGCACACTGTAACAGACTTGTGTTGTTGTGCTGTTCTTGTTTATTCATACGTCACGTTATTCATACGTTACGTACAGACCGTGAAAGCACATGTCTATAGAGGCTAATAAAGAATGAATGAATCTCATCGTTAAAAGAACCAGCGGGTGAATGGGAAAAACTTTTCCGGGAACCAGCGGCTCCGCCCACTTGTATACTCAGAAATCATGTAAGTGTTAGTCTTTCAGGTCGAGCTAATCTAAGAAAGAAAAGAAAATCACGTTTTTTGGCCACTGTGACCACATAAATTTTCCTACTTTGGCAAAATTTCACATTAAGAAACCTCGTTAAATGGCTTAATGTGAGGAAAATTTCAACAGACTCAAATTCTCCAGGACAATGTTTCTTTGACGGGAGTCCGAATTCACTTTCAGTAAGCTCTACTCAGAAGGACAACTATGGCCCTGCCTGGATAACGTACTGTAGATACTGTAAATTGCCCAGCGCCATAAACTTTAAGTCCAGGATGACCCAGCATCCTGAAAAATTGGTCTGCTGTGGCTGATAAGGCCAACTCTACCACCACTTGGCTGGAACCGCCCTGATCTCACATGTGAGCGATATCATTACTGAACCACCTGGCCAATTTGGACAATTTTGGTGTTTCTAAGGTGCTGATTTCTGATGACCTCAAGGTTGTCAGGTCAAAGTCCTGTGATTTGGATCCAGGTCATTTAGAGCCAAGATCTCAGGAAAATGGCTCATCACGTGATCTAATGGGTTCATTTGAGTGATCTTGGGGTCTATCTGATGGGTTCTGAGGGTGGTGTTTTCTGTGTGATGACCTAGAGATTGTCAGAGGTCAAGGTCGTGATAGGTCAAGGTCACCTGGAGCTCTTTTCATTTCTTTCATTTGAAGCTTTTTTTGTTGTTGCATTTTTGTGAATAAAACCTCCTAGTCCAGGGACCAAGTAGTAGTAGCCTACTCAGATTCTTCATGTATTTGTTGTATTTTTTTCTTTTAGTTTGAACATGGCTTTGTCAGAGAAAATAGTTATTCACCTTAAATGTATCTGTTTGAATTCTGTCTGTAATATTTAAAAAAAATCGAGAGTACAGAGGAACAAGTTTGAATGACCACTATTGTCGTCTGATCTGGCTTTACTGACTTCTGATCTGGCTTTACTGACTTGGCGCTTTCTCTGCTTCACAAGATTCAATCAGCTGACTCGCAATTCTGTCAGTTCACTTAGGGAACTGTAAATAGTTTGTTCTTGTTTTTCTATTTTTCCATTTGCATTCTTCTCACTCCATTTCTGTGACACAAAAACATTGAAATTCGAACGGATTAAGTAGATGTCATTGACATAGAACACGTGTTTTCTTGTATTCAAACATTTTTGTAGTGATTTTAAAAAAGTATTTTAATTGGACTCCAAGAATATTTTCTCTGGCAATTAGTTTGGACAGAAAGATTGAAGGTTTGATGGGTTCTGATATAATAAAGAGAGCATCCCCAATTTTAAGACGTGAGGAGGGCGTTTGTAATTAGCAACTAAGCAGTCCCAAATTAATTTACCAATATTTCAGATATACATAGTATATTAGTATCTTCATAAATGATAAAATATTAACTTGTTTAATCATGTTTTTAGATACGAGTCCCGCGTGAGGAATCTGCAAAACGCCGAGCCCGCAGCTCTAATCCAATTACAGTCGAGTTTCAAAGCATATCTCAGTGGTTATTGGCTTTTAAATGTGTCAGTCATAAAAAGGGGCGTTGACGTTTTCGGCAGCTGTCAGATTCAGCAGCGGAGCGAAGCCCGTCTCCCAAATGGGCGAAAGCACAACCCTGGTTAGCGGGCAGCAGAGGGACATCGTACATTTCTGAGCGAAGACGGTTTTCTCAAAAAGAGGTAAAGCAAATTCCTTTCAGGAGTAAACATGGACTAAATCGTGGCAGATGCGTCAAGGTTGTGGTTAAGGTGATGTGCCTAACCAGTTTTGGCTGATATATATATTTTTAGCATGCCCATGGCTAACGTTATCGCCGAGGCAAAGAAAACGAGTTAACCTAGCTTGTTTGCATAACAAAATACTAGATTTATTTATTTTGTACCACTGGCTTCTAGTTAACTTGATGGTATCGAAACACTATCAAGTCGACTTGACCGTGCTAGCTAGCGTTCACGTTGTAAATGCATTGATAAGTGTGACGGCAGCCTTGTTATGCTACTCGTGTGATGTATCATTCATTATGTGACAACTGTATTGTATTGCAACTAGTCTAGCATCACTAAATTGGTAATGATTCAGATTTGGACACAAAGAGCTGCATAGCTTTTTCTGTTGACTTTGATTCACCCGAAGAAATATTACTGTATACTTGAACACATTTCTGTTCGCTAACACAGCCGTGTGTGTCTGTCATTCATTATTGCTCTCTCTCTCTCTCTCTCTCTCTCTCTCTCTCTCTCTCTCTCTCTCTCTCTCTCTCTCTCTCTCTCTCTCTCTCTCTCTCTCGTTTCTTCTCAAGTGCCCTATCGGATGTCTCTCATTTCCCATCCTTTACTAATCTCTTACAATTTCTTTGCCTATCTCCCTGTCTGTCGCTGTCTGTCATTCATTCTTGTCAATCTGTTTTCTTCAATCCTTCCAGAGCATCGATTCTCATTGAAGCGACACTTGATCTCTCAAATACTCCGTTTAATTTTCAATCAACTATCACAATGGAGACCACCAACAGCTACGTGTCAATCCATGGGAAGAACATATCCCACAGTACTCTAGCTTCTTCTGCTGCTGCCCACATGTCCATTGACAAGCTTTTCCCTGCCCTTCTTGAGTGCTTTGGCATCATACTGTGTGGCTATATAGCTGGCAGGTAAGGTTGTAGTTTTGAGTTTAAGGTATGCTGCTGCCAAGGAGGACTATAAGGTCTCTGCAGGACATGAAAAACACTGTCACATTAAAGAAAATGCACAGAAACATGACAAATGTTGAAGCTTGCAAGACATGACAAACGAGTTGTACTGCTCTCTCTCTCCCCCCCCTCTCTAAAAACACTTTCTTTTGTTGTCATTCTTTGATAGGCAGGTGGAGCTTTTAATTTTTTATTGCTTTTTATTCAACATCCGCACTTCAGTTGAATTTCAAGAAATTGGCATTATTAGCAGTGTCAAAAATTAACACCAACCACTAGCTTAAAACCACCTTGTCCTGTATTCATCTGTCCTTTGCATTTCGACTTCTTTTCTTAAAATCAAGTGGGCTGGTAAAATAGTGAAAACTTATCAGTGAGCAACATTGACTGTTATTCAGGTGGAGCAAAACTTATTGAACCATGATTATTACTTGTGCCATAAATCATAGGTTTCATTTTATTGTGCCTTTTATTTTTAGCTTTTGCAAAAGACAACATTTAATATCTCTCCATGACAACCTACAGGGCAGATATCATTACAGCCAGCCAGGCAAAGGGTCTGGGGAACTTTGTGTCGAAGTTTGCCCTACCAGCTCTGCTTTTTAAAAACATGGTACTTCTGGACTTTGGAGATGTCATCTGGGCTTTTCTGTGGAGTGTATTAGTAGCTAAGGTAGGTGTGTAAGGTCATGCTCCCAGGTGTGAGTGTATGCATCAATCCATGCCTGCATCCACATATGATGTGCATAAGCTTGGGTCTATAAAGTTCAGAAATGTAGCTTGACACTACTCCATCTGCTGCAAAAGTAATACATTTTAACACCAATTCCATATTTCACATTTAGCAAATGATATGAAACGACAGTAAAATAGGGGGGAATCTTGGCTGTGTTCCAGTCAAGAGTCTGTTGTCCATCCATCCGTCCATTATCCAAGCCTGAGCTGGTTTGTAGCCAAGCCTTGAGGGAGTATTTAAGTATTTAAGACAAGATTAAGTGAAAGCACAGATCATAGTTTTTAAAGTGATTTATAAGATAAAAAAGTTCCATTCTTTGAAAGTGTTCTTTGTTGTAGAAAACATGACTGTACAATTGTCACTGATTTTTCCAGGCTTACATTGCTATCAGAGATCACTGTATAAAAGTTTGTGTATTTCTCTCGTACGTGTATTGTGTTTTTGTACATATGTGTGTCAAGTCAATTTTATTTGTATAGCCCAATATAACAAATTACAAATTTGCTTCAAGGGGCTTTACAGCAACACAACATCCTGTCCTTAGACCCTCGCATCGGATAAGGAACAACTTGTGTGTGTGTGTGTGTGTGTGTGTGTTTTCTACATTGTTTGGATTTCTCTACATATTTGATGTATGTGTTTACATGACCATACATTTGTGTGCGTGCTCATGCATGTGTGTGTGTGTGTTTTTTTTGAGATGATATGTATGCTTGTGTCTAATCTCTCTCTCCCTCCCACTCCTTCTTCCTCTCAATGTGTGTAGGTGACAGTGTTTGTGTTGGTGTGTGTGCTCACACTAATAGTTGCCAGCCCAGACAGCAGATACAGTAAGGCTGGCCTGTATGCTATCTTTGCTACGCAGAGCAACGACTTTGCCTTGGGATACCCTATAGGTGAGATAAAGATGTACGTGCAAATTGTTTGTGAACAGCAGAGAGAAAGTGCATATATTAGGCCCTGGTCTAGTGAAGGTTTTCCACATGTAGTAACATATACAGAACTGTTACCACTTGGAAAAATAGTACCATAACTCATTTGTTGATGGAGAATAGGGGACGGCATCGTTCAGTCTGAACAAAATGTAAACCTTGACTGTTTGCTTTAGTTAATATGTGATATTGAGTGTTTATAAATGAGTTTAAATAATTAAGATTTGAGTATGCACATGCATTCATTTTTTATGTAATATCATTTATCGAGGTTGAAAATGATTGTAGGAAAGATTATGTTAACAATATAATTCTTATGGACAGGTATTAGCCAGATATCGTTTCAATAATTGTGACTAATAGGAAGGAAGAGAGGAAGAGACTGCAAAATCGGACACTTTTTCAGAGAACAGGTGTTTTCTTTGGTTGTTTGGTGTCCATTGATCATTTCCCCTATAATATTTGATTTTATAACATGTAGTATATTGTATATAATTACTGTCACAAAGGACCGCCATGTAAACTTCGACATTAGAGTGAGTCACATATACTTTTTCAGATTTACTATGGTTGAAAGCGATCACAACTACCATTTACATATGATTGTTTTGCAGCTAACATCATGTAAGAACATATTCCTAGCATTTCACTTGCAGCGGGAGAAATACTACACGTTTAATCTACTAATATACATTTAATCTGTTTAGCTGCCTTCACTACAGTATTTAGCACGTCTTACTTGGGATCTTGGTCAATACACACACTTGTGCATGTGTATATGCTGTCTGTCAAGAGTTTGGGGATGCTGCCTTTAAAAAAAAACCTCCAAGTTTTTGGGTGGCACGGTGCCGCAGTGGTTAGCACAGTCACCTCACAACAAGAAGGTCCTGGGTTCGAACCCTGGGGTTGTCCAACTTTGGGGGTCGTCCCAGGTCATCCTCTGTGTGGAGTTTGCATGTTCTCCCCATGTCTGCGTGGGTATCCTCTTGGTGCTCTGGTTTCCTCCCACAGTCCAAAGACATGTAGGTCAGGTGAATTGGCCATACTAAATTGTCCCTAGGTGTGAATGTGTCGGCCCTGTGATGGACTGGCGGCCTGTCCAAGGTGTCTCTCCGCCTGCTGCCCAATGACTGCTGGGATAGGCTCCAGCATCCCGCGATCCCAATTGGGATAAGCAGCTTGGATAATGGATGGAAATTCCAAGTAATGTTTTTTTTTAACTTTTAAATGAAGTAAGAAACCTCTGTCATGGTGTTAACTACTGCCATCTCTGAAGGCAGTAGTTAACCATTTAAAGAAATCTTTGGTTTCTTAGCTATTTGCTGTGTAGAACTTGCTGTTTATCTTTGCAAATGTACAATACTGAATGAACAACTGGCAAAACTACTATTTCGAGTCTACTATCGACTTATGGTATTCCCCATCCATTTTATATCCATCCATTTTATACCCTTATTGTGATGTCGGCACTCATCAGTGGCCACCTTTCAGGTGTTTAAACTGCCTTTGGGACAAAAGATTTGCAGTATGTAGTTTTAACTATAGTTGGGGAAAGAGAACACTGTTAAATCATTATTAGGGCAAAACTTATTCTTTATACCATGGTGGACTCTTTGGTGAACACGAAACTGAATGTTGCATGAATGTACCGTAAGCATGAGTAAATACGTGTTTTATGTTAACAAACTCTTTTGCAGGCATTTTTTCTATTTAATTGAAAAGTAACAGAAAATGAAACGTTACTCAGGAAATTTTTAAAAAAAAGGCAAGGTTTCCCCATACTTTTTTTTGGATCCCCACCCCCTTTTTTTTCTCCCAAATTGTACTTGGACAATTACCCTATTTTCCAAGCCATTTCAGTTGCTGCTCCATCTCCTCTGCCGAGCCGAGGAGGGCTGCAGACTACCACATGCCTCCTCCGATACATGTGGAGTCGCCAGCTGCTTCTTTTTGCCTGACAGTGAGGAGTTTCACCAGGGGGACATAGCGTGTGGGAGGATCACACTATTCCCCCAGTTCCCCCTCCCCCCTGAACAGGCGCCCTGACCAACCAGAGGAGGTGCTAGTGCAGCGACCAGAACACATACCCACATCCGGCTTCCCACCCACAGACACTGCTAATTGTTATTTGTAGGGACGCCTGACCAAGCTAGAGGTAACACGGGGATTCGAACCAGAGCTCCCCTTGTTGGTAGAAAAAGGAATAGACCGCTACGCCACCCGGACGTGGTTTCCCCAGACTTTTGACGAAGTGTATATACAGTGGTATCATAGGTGTGACACTGTCTCTTCATACACACCCACACAGACTCTTGCACATGGGTCATAAATATGGGCAAAAACACAAATTTTAGTATGCTCCCTCTCTTACACACTCTAGGTGATACTGTATGTCGGACGACCTGTCATGCGTGTGCGCACACACCTTAGTCCCTCTCTCTGTCTCTCTTCTCTCTCCAGTTGATGCTTTGTATAGGACCACAAATCCAGAGTATCTCCAGTATATTTATCTAGTAGCTCCAGTCTCTCTTATGTTCCTCAATCCTATTGGCTTCGCTCTGTGTGAGGTCCAGAGGTGGAGGCAGGCCAGCCAACCACAGCACAGTACGTTTGGCATCCTGGGAGTTGTAATCTTACAGGTACTATATTGTCTCTGTATTTGTTTACTTTTCTATGTGAAGTGTAAAGGGGATTGATTGGTAAGCTATTGAATCTTAATTAATGTCTCCTCTGAGATGATGACTCTCTTTTATTTATTTATTTATTAGTCCCCCCCCCTTTTCCCCCACTTGTACCTGGCCAATCACCCCGCTCTTCGAGCTGTCCCGGTCGCTGCTCCACCTCCTCTGCCGATCCGGGGAGGGCTGCAGACTACCACATGCCTCCTCCGATACATGTGGAGTCTCCAGCCGCTTCTTTTCACATGACAGTGAGGAGTTTTGCTAGGAGGATGTAGCGCGTGGGAGGACCACGCTATTCCCCAGTCCCCCCACCCCCTCCCGAACAGGTGCCCCAACTGTCCAGAGGAGGCGCTAGAGCAGCGACCAGGACACGTACCCACATCCAGCTTCCCACCCGCAGGACGGCAAATTGTGTCTGTACAGACGCCCGACCAAGCCGGAGGCAACACGGGGATTGGAACCAGAGATCCCCGTGTTGGTAGGCAATGGAATAGACCACTATGCTACCCGGACGCCCCATGACTCTCTTATAGACATTATCATGAATCAGTTTTAACATTCTGTACTGTTGCTTGGTATGGTAATTTCACTCTGGTCAATCAAAACACTCGGTAGCCACATGAAGATGGCTAGTAAGATTTCAGGGAGGAGTCAAGCCCAGCTTACCGACCTTTATAATGGGCTGGTGTTCAGAAAGGCTACTTCCATTCTGGAGTGCCAAGATCATCCCCTTTGGTCAGAGTTTGAATGGTTACCCTCACATCGTCGGTTGAGGGTGCCCAGTATGAGGACTAGGTGATATAAGGTCTCCTTTGTCCCTGCTGCCATTCAGTTGTTAAATGGCAGGTAGTATTTTACTGTTGTCTGGAGATTGCTTTTTGCACAGATTGCATACGTGACTTCTGCACTTTGACTTTGATATTGAAAGAACTCCTTTAAATCTCTTTGCCCACTACATCCTGTTGTTTGTTGTTGTCCATCAGTGCTTTGGTATTTTGTGTGTTTTTGTATACTCTGGCTGCAAACCAGTTTCCCTGTTAGGGACAATAAAGATACGTTGAACTTTGCAGGGCAATGTTTCTGGTATTCTGGGAGTCATGGTCTTGCAGACTAAGTCAGGTGTTTTTTTTTGTAAATAATAACAAATTAAGGGTAAAATAGAGCTATTGCCTCACAGTGTGAGGTCAAGACTGGCCATTTTTTACCTGTGTTAGACTAGTTATGCATACCATCCTGACAGGTCACCGAAATGTCTTCACCTCTGCCTTCCGTTTAGGTAGCTCCCAAGAAGTTAGTGAATTATTCTTTCTATTTCTTCTCTCTGCTGTCATTCTTTCTCTTTTTCTTTCCTTCTATCCTTCTCTTTTGCTCTTCACTTTTCTCTGTCTTTAACTCACTGTCTGTTCCGATCAGTGTGCTTTATTGTCAAGAATGTGACATTACCAGTTTTACCACAAAGGCCCTAATAAACCTGGAACAAAGAAAGGAAGAGAGGATTGTTTCAAATAACAGGAAGAGAATGCAAACACAGATGTTTAAGTAATGATAAATGCAATAACATTTAAAAAAAGTTGCAGTTTGAATGAAAAAAAATTAGAGGAAGAAAATAATTGTAGGTTAAAAATTGACTGTGGAGAAGCTTATCCCCCTTGAATTCAAAGCTTACCATTTCTGTCTGTCTCGCTCTCTCTCTTCTTGCAGGTGTTGAAGAACCCTATAGTCTTTATGGTGATGGTGGGGATTGTCGGCCACTTTGCCCTTGGCCAGCGAATTCCTGATGTGCTGTCCGAGTTCATAGATGGCCTGGCTAACTCATTCGGTGGAGCAGCTTTGTTCTACCTTGGCCTCACTATGGTGAGTATGTTTGCCATAGCTCTCTCTTCAATAGAGTTTTTTTTTAGCAACAATAACTGTACTAACGAATGTCCTTTGGGTATTTTGGCTATTTACAGTGGTTATCAATATATAGATGCATTTTGGAAAGTTTTAATTACAGTAACATGAATACATAAGTCGTGTTTAAAAAACAAACGGGAGAGGGCTCAGAAGAGGGCTATCTCCCTGGTTACCTCAGGAGTTGGCATGGCAACGACTGAAAGACAACCAGGCATTCATCAACATCTTTGGAATTTAACTGGTCCTTACCAGTCAGATGTCTTGGCTTGTTTTTATATTCATGAAAGTAAGCATGAAGTTTATTGCTGGAAACCCACTTGGTTTTTCTTTGGCAGGTGGGTCAGCTCAGAAAGCTAAACAGAGACACTGGTGTGGCTCTCATACTGCTTGTCACAGCCAAACTGTAAGTAGGACTAGAAGTGTGTGTGTACGTTTGTGTTTTTGTGCAGCATCTTTCTCAGTCTCTCTCTTTCTCTCTTGTCTGTATCTCTGCATGTCTCACTCACTAAGCTCTCCTAACCTGATCTCTGTATCTGTCACAATATCTGTCTCTCACTTAATTTCTCTATTTTTCGCTTTCACTTTGGACCCTCACCCCCCACCCCCCAGCTTGGTGATGCCATTGGTCTGTAAGGACATGGTGGATATATTGGACATAGGCGTGAACAGTACCAGTGCCAACCACACCAGTTTGTCGAACTTTGCTTTCCTGTATGGAGTTTTCCCAACCGCTCCCAGTGTGGCCATATATGCAACACAATATAATATGGAGCTGGAGGTGGTGAGTGCCATTAATGGTTAAAGTTACTCTTTCAAACATATAAGACCAACTGAAGGCAAAATAGGTATGGCTAAAAGATTACCAAAAGGCCTACAACTCTATAAAGAGCCTGTCCAGCCTTGAACTCAGGCCCTAAAAGAGTGGTCTCCCTACCACTCATGCTTCAGTACTACCTTTAAGAAAATAAGAGAAAAATATTATTCAAGAGGGTTAGGAAGGATTTGTGTTTCAAGATAAGAGCAAATTAGATGTGGAGGAAGGTGTAGGGGTGTGTGAGGCACTTCTCGCAGAGATGAGTTGATGGGAAGTAGCACCACTGTTTGGACTAGAGAAGTAAGGTCAGTTAACTGTTATAGAGCTTAGAAGGAGAAAGATGGAGCCTGGATAGAGCAATGTTTAGTTTGGCACAGGGAACAGAGAGAGTTACGCTTCTGGTAGTAATAAACAGCAGTGAACACAGCTTCTGCAGTGGATTTTACTGCATGTCTTCAAAGCAGGAACCAGCTTTAACTTCACCAAAAG
Organism: Lampris incognitus; assembly: GCF_029633865.1. Taxonomy (NCBI): domain Eukaryota; kingdom Metazoa; phylum Chordata; class Actinopteri; order Lampriformes; family Lampridae; genus Lampris; species Lampris incognitus. Next base: position 19,564,697 of record NC_079223.1, read on the forward strand.
AAACATAGTGTTGTTTTCACCAGGATTACATGATCACATGTCTACGGTGGCTTGCTTGCAAATCCCTGTCTGTTACTCTCCATTTCTTTTTAGGTAACATCAGGGATGGTGATCTGTACATTTCTATCAGCACCAATCATGTATGTGTCAGCATGGTTACTTACAATCCCTCTGATGGACCCCACTCCCCTGGTGACAGAGTTGCAGAATGTTAGCTTTAATATCAGCATCGTTAGCCTCATAGCACTGGTATGTGTGTGTGTTTGTGTGCGTTTGTACACCTTGATGTGTCACCTGTGTTTTTACACATATCTTCATGTCAGCTATGTTTTTGATATGGTACATGGCTTCAGTCAAGTTGAGAGGAAATTTGATGAGGGAATAATGAAGCTTATTAATGACGTTCAGTCAGTAAGAGCTACCTTTACTTGCTCTCCTTCCCCATGTTCACCAGTAGTCACTTGTTTTCTCTTAAGCAACCATACTCCCCTGCCACATGATCTTTGATGTGGCCAATTGTGTTTATGGGTTTCTGTGTCTTTTTTTCTTTTTATTGGTTTGCCCTGTCATATGTTAGGTTGTGATACCTTGTTTGGTAGCAATTTCATTGTTTATGGTTGCGTACTAATGAGTACAGTAAGGAAACTTGTTTATCTGTGAAATCTAGGTGTGGACCATAGCAGTGATGCTGCTCAGTAAGAAGTTTAACAGACTCCCTCATCTGTTTGCCTTGAACCTCTTCCTGGCTCAGGTTAGTCTCTGGTCAACATTCAATAGATTTAAATCTCAATTTATTTATTTATTCAAGTGACATACAGTAAGAGTCCCCCCCCCCCCAAGAACTTCTCCTTAATAGGGGTGGTTGAGGCTAATTTGATTTTTCAACTCCCATCTCATGTGGATCTTCGTGTGGATGGTCGATGTTTACATGGAGCATAATATATCAATAGACAAATGGTGACATCTTATTTAAATAAACTAGTTGTGAAGCAGCGCCTGCTCTCTCTCTGTTTCTATCGTTCTGTCTCTAGTTTCTGGTGTGTGTGAGTATGATACTGTGGAACTTTGTGGTGAAGCAGGACAATCTGCTGGGCCGAGTTCTCACCTTTACCCTGCTCTACGGATCTCTATACAGCACATACATATGGACAGGTGTGTTTGTGTGTGCATAGGGAACACTGTTATCACTGCTTGTCAAAAGGGCTAACTTTTATCACCTGTTGTATAAAGTCAGTGAGTATACGTGTATGTGTATGACTTAGCATATGTGTGTGTTTGTGTGGGTGAGGATATTTTGCATAAACTTTTGTTAAATAAGCTTTTGACACAAACCTAAATTAGTGATAAACTGTTTCTTGCATGTTTGCAGAGGACTCGTATGTGTGAGTGTATATTTGAGTGCGTGCTGAAGCCTTATAACCCCTATTTGCTTTTCTCAAGCAGGCTGTTTTATTAAACAAGATTACTAGATTAAGCTCTACACGAGTGTATGTGTCTATTTTCAGGGTTGATTTCCCTCTGTTTGGCCCTGACCAACAGAGATGACCTGCTGAGGCTGAGGCCAGGAGTCTTCATGCTGGTGGGCTGGGGGTAGGTTAGCACCATCCAACACATCAGGTCGTTTTCTGTAGATCCATATGGCCCATCCTGGTACTCAGTGGGTACAGCTAACTGGTTAGCATTGCTACCTCTCTCTCTCTCTCTCTCTCTGTTCTCAGTTAATGGTATTTCACGGTCCTTTGAAAATTCAACAGCGTAAGGTAGTACAACAGTGTCATTATATAATCCTTTATTGTCTGTGATAGGTTAGGAATAAGGACAGTGAAAAAAGTAAGCATAAGTGTATATTTTTTTTTGTTAGATAGTTCATGCAGCTCATAAATTTCAAGCTGAAATCAAACTGAGTTGAACAAAATAATGCACTAAGACAACATAAAATATTTGGAACTGCTGAAGTCAAATTTAATCTTCACCGGTATCCAATGGAATCCCACCAGAGCTTCCTCTTGTGTCTCCCCTACCCAACTGTCCTTGATATTTACTGTTTTTGTTATTTTTTCCCCCAAAGATTTTTATTTTGTTTTGTTAGATTGACAACATTGGTTGATTTACAATGTGGTATACTGTGTTGGTTTGTGTGTAGGGTTCCATTTGTGATGGTAGGAGGTCTTCTGATTGTAGGAGAGAGGACAACCAACACTGTAGACTCTGCCTTCTTCTATGGCAGGGCTCAGGTTTGAAACCCCCTGTTACAATTTTAACTGCAGCCTCCATCCTTACTTTTAACTCTTACATTTTTATTGCTTTCTTAATGTTTTAACTCTTCTTACATAGTGACGCTTTTATCCTTATATGAACAAAAGGGAGGTCTGAGTAAAATACAATTATTATATTATATGCTTATTCTTTTAAGTTCTGCTCACATTTGTTCTGCTCAGGTCTGTTCTCTGTCCTGCCCCGTCACTTTTTTGTTACTTAAGCATTTACTTGAACTTTTAACTTTTAGGTGTTTTGTTTTTATTAATTTCCATGTCTGGAGATATTGGAGAGAAACATGCAAACATATCCTATAAGTTCTATGATGTAAAGAAATCTGGTTTGCATAGTTTTGGACAGTAGGCCCTGTTTATATTGTTTTTTGTTCGTTTGTTTTTATAGCCACAGTGACTTGATTTTTATGTTCACCTTACTTCTCTTCTCCTAGATAATAAGCACATCAGTGGTGTTGGCAGTTAGCTTGGTACTTGGTGCCATATCATTGATGGGTCTTAGCCAGGGAGTCAGGGAGCAGAGACACTACCAAGCCCTGGATAGAACCTCTGTAACAGGCCTCACTGAGGAGCTTAGGACCCCTTGTGGCCTGGATGATCATCAACAAACTCAGCAGCAACAGATGGGAAATTCATCTGATGGCAGCTTCAACTCTGGTACAGTACTGACTGTCTTCCACTGGATGTGTAACATCTTGATTTCACAACACTAAACTTACCGTGTAGGAGAGTTTACTGCTATTTATATTACCTGTTTGTAATTATTAGTTTTTTCTTACTTTCAAGTTAGATAGATCTATATAATCTTATGCACATGGATAGATGTTAGATGCTCTTGAGTTTTTCTTTATACTTGTTTAATGTTGAATGAAAATGTATTTGTACCCTTTTGTCTTTATGTTGAGCATTTCATCAATATAAATTCCTAGTATGTGCAACCTTGGCTGCAATTGTTGGTGTGTTCTATTACATTTCTCCACTGTTGATTTAGTGACAGTTTAGTCACAGCCACTGGGATTTGTCAGTAGTACGTCGGATGCTGTCTCACACGGGATTTGAACCTGCATCTTGTGGGAGATGGAACGTCTCCCTGTTCACTACCCCAACCCGCTGTCCTAATATGCAAAGAAGTAGATGCCATTTTGTGATTTCATACAACAGCGGTATTGTGTTTGTTTCCCTGTGCCAGATCTCCATAGCTGCTCTCCTCTACAGACCATACCTGACATGATAGCCAGCACACAGAGAGACCATGCACACAGTTCAGGTAACAGACACTTGCACAAAACCAGTCACACAGACATTCACAGTCAGAAACAGACTTCCCCAGGGGCAGAAATTTGTCATTAGAAAATTGAGCTCTGCTTACCAACAAACGACCAGCTGCTACCAAATGGAAAAAATCTTTAAGTTTAAAAAAAAAGATTAACCCAACTTGTAGTTACATTAAACATATTCAAATTTTAGCACATAAATAGTCCCACACCCATCATCTGGCATTTGTGTTTTGCACGAAAAAAAACAAAAACAAACCCTACAATATTTTATATTCTATTTAGTCCTACTCCAGTGTAATTTTCGATAGCATATCCGGTGAGGTCCGTAAACATTCAGTTTTTGATTGTCTTTGTGTTCAACCCGAACATTTAAGTTAATACCGAACAGACCAACTTGAGATCACCAACATAATATTTATTGTTTAGTGTGCACCACATGGGTGTATTGCATTGCACTGAGAGATGTTGCTTGAATCATTTCTCGTTGGTTGTGTTGCTGTTTCTCTCCAGGCCACACTGAGGTGCTGTGTGATGGCCAGCAACAGAATTCTACCTCCCCAGACCAGCCCCTGAACCTTCCCCAGCCAGGCCTTCAGGCCGAAGATGACAGACAGACAGTTAGACATGTGCTGCTGTGTCTGTTGCTAATCGTTAGCCTACTTGCGGTAAGAAAGTAATATGCCATAGTGAGAGAGCTAGATGGATGGACAGACGGACAGACAGACAGACAAAGTAAAGATAGATTAATGGTCCTGTGAGAATGCGAGTGACATGATGGAGTGTAGGCGCCTGTGTGTTTGTCTGTGCTAAATGCCATGCTAATGTCAGAAATGGTTCAGTCACCACATAAGAAGTGAGGCACACTATGTTATGTCAGGCAAAAAGCAGATACCAAGAACCTGTTAATACTTGATGTGACCAAGGGCAATGTATTGAAAACAGACAAGAAATTATTTAGAGAGGTGTTGATAGTTAAACAGGTGTATTTCCAACGATTTAGTTCTCTCTCACCTTCTGCTTTTCTTCTTTTCTTTCTTGTTTTGTGCCTGTCTCTCTCTGCCCTTGTCTTTGTCATTATCTCTCAGAACCTATCCAGTTGTCTCTGGTGGTTATTCAACAGCGATCCAGGGAGACTTTACCTTGAGCTGCAGTTTTTCTGTGCTGTGGCCAACTATGGACAGGTGAGTATGTGTGAAATTCATCATGTATGTCCGTGTGCATGTGAATGAGCACGTGTGTGCTCCTAAATGGTATGAACATGTCGGCTCAGAATTTATTTAAAGTGCATTTTTACATTAGAAGTTACTCAACACATTGAACATCGAAAGGAGAAAATAGTCAAGACCAAATAAATTATAACTACACAAATGCAACGCTAACAATCAAGAAGTCTTTGGTCCAAACGAATAAGGTCAAGTAAAAAACTGGGAAAAAAAAATTGGAGTCTCGACTTGAATGCCGCCCAATGACTGCTGGGATTGGCTCCAGCATCCCTGGGACCCTGAGCAGGATAAGCGGTTTGGATAATAGATGTATGGATGGATGGACTGACTTGAATGTTTTGAGTGATTTATTCTCTTTAATTGACATGGGAAGCACTTTTTAGAGGTAATGGGCTTGAGGGGCTAATGCTCTTAACCCAGCTGGCATCCTATTAAACCTGATTGATGAATAGCCCGCCTCTTTGGAGTGAAGGGTGTGCACTAGGGAGTATGGTGTGATAAGATCAGTCAAATAAACTGGCACCAGAATATGTAGAGCTTTATAGTTTAGGGGGAGTACCATTTTAAAATCAGCTCTAACTTGTATTGGTATCCAGTGTTGGGAGGCCAAAATGGGTGTCGTGTTAGCAAATCTAGCGGATATATTTAATAATTCTGACTACAGCAATTTCAACCATCTGAAGAATTTTAGTGGCTGACTATCCAATAGATCAAGAGCAAATGACTAGCTCAGATAACCCCTTGTGTTGTCTGTTTGTTTGTGTGCGTGTATGTCTACAACTCATTTCTCGTTCCATCTCGATATTTTCTGTTTGAATCAAACCTTCTCTCTCAAAATATCTCCCTCTCAAAATCTTTCTCTCCCCATCAGGGCTTCATCTCCTTTGGAGTTTTTGGTCTGGACAGACATCTCATCATCCTACCTTTCAAGAATAGGTAAGCATAGGCCTTTGGATGATCAGCAGATAACAGAGACCTTCCATCTTGATTTCTAGTCATTAGGTAATTTCAACTATGGTCAAATCCTGAGCTTAATGCTGCTCAATATGAGTCTCTGTCACTGTCTCTATCTTTCTCCTTTCAAAATCCATATTAGTTTCACTGGCATACGCTGAATGATACCAAATGTTGACAAGGTATGTTATATTAACAAAGAAGATAGTGGGGCACCCTAGTGGCTCACTTGATAGAGTGCATACCACATATGGCTAAGTCCTTACCGCAGCGGCCTTGGTTTGAATCCACCCTGGCTCTTTACTGCATGTCATCCCCTCGCTCTCTCTCCCTCTCCTGCCTTTCTTGTCTCTACTGTCACTGTCAAATAAAGGTGAAAAATGCTGGGGGGAAAAAAATAGTTCGGTATGAATGAAATTTCTTTCTCTATTTCTCATTTTGCTTACTCTCAGGTTGCTCAGCCTGTGGCAGGGCAGGAATGGGGAAGAGTTGAGCCCCTCTGTGGTACCAGAGGAAGTCAGACTTACCTGCACCCAGTTTGTCCGCTACCACAAAGAGCAGTGTGTCCAAGACATAGTGCACACACACAGGTAGAGTGTATGTGTGTGTACTTTTGCTTGTGCCTGTATGCATTTCATGTCACAGATTATGATTGTGTCTATTAAATGTTTGCAAATTTATTATTTTTTGCACTTTAAAATGAAAATTGAAAAACATACACATTTCTTTGAAAACAACATGGAAATTGTTGCCTTGAATAATTATTTTTAGTGACCAACTTGAGTACTGTTTTCTGAGGTTTATTTTTTGTAGAAGGAAGGCTTTCCTCTGAGATTTAATCTGCTTGATCAGGGTTTCTTCACTTCGTTTCTAGTTTTCCTGCAGAAATGCAGCCTTAAGGCTTTTGCACAACAAGTCTGAATTTTTAGTCCAAAAATGTTGCACGTTAAAAAACAGATCCAATCTCATACCACTCTGAAAATGTCCTCCGTCTAAAATTTTTTAGGGACAGTTTTGATTTCCTGCATGATTTTGTGTATTTGTCAAAGGAATGTCATAGTATGAAGCGACACTTTTCCTACCGCATATCAAAATGTGTTTGTTCCTACCATAGACATACTGCCACCCACTCTTCAAGACTAACTGAATAGTGGTAATTGGTCTTCTCCTTTTTAACTTGGTTTGAGTATTGCAAATGCATTGAACTGGGCCACTGACATCCTGAAGTAAATTTTGAAGTGATTGGGATAGTTCTGCAGCTTGTATATTGTACCAGCTTGTGAAATTCTCCCTTTTCTTGACACCTTCTCACAAGTGGACGTAGCCTACATAATAGGCCCTTCTTCTTTTTCTTCCTCTTTTGGCTGCTCCCGTTAGGGGTCGCCACAGCGGATCATCTATTTCCATCTCTTCCTGTCCTCTGCATCTTCCTCTATCGCACCAACCATTTGGATGTCATCCCTCACCACATCCATAAACCTCCTGTTTGACCTTCCTTTTTTCTTTCCCTGGCAACTCCATATTTAGCATCCTTCTCCCAATAGACCCAGCATCTCTCCTCCACACATGTCCAAGCCATCTCAGTCTTGCGTCTCTTTGTCTCCAAACCGTCCAACCTGAGCTGTCCCTCTGATATACTCATTCCTAATCCTGTCCATCTTCGTCACTCCCAATGAAAATCTTAGCATCTTCAACTCTGCCACCTCCAGCTCTGCCTCCTTTCTTTTTGTCAGTGCCAACCATCTCCAAACCATATAACATAGCTGGTCTCACTACCATCTTGTAAACCTTCCCTTTAACTCTTGCTGGTATCCTTCTGTCGCAAATCACTCCTCACTCCTGACACTCTTCTCCACCCTGCCTGCACTCTCTTCTTCACCTGTCTTCCACATTCCCCGTTACTTTGAACAGTTGACCCCTTGTATTTAAACTCGTATGCCTTCATCACCTCTACTCCTTGCATCCTCACCATTCCTCTGTCTTCCCTCTCATTCACGCATATGTATTCCATCTTGCTCCTAATGACTTTTCATTTCTGTTTTCTCCAGTGCATACCTCCGCCTCTCTAGGCTCTCCTCAACCTGCACCCTTCTGTCATTACAGATCACAATGTCATCCGCAAACATCATAGTCCACAGAGACTCCTACTTGATCTCGTCTGTCAACCTGTTTATCACGATTACAAATAAGAAATGGCTCAGAGCCAATCCTTGATGTGATCCCACCTCCACCTTGAACCCATCCATCACTCATACCACAAACCTCACCACTGTCACACTGCCCTCATACATATCCTGCACCACTCTTACATACTTCACTACCACTCCTGACTTTCTCATACAATACCACACCACCTCTCCCTGCACCCTGACATATGCTTCCTCTAAATCCACAAAAACACAATGTAACTCCTTCTGACCTTCTCTATACTTCTCCATCAATACTCTCATGGCCAACATTGCATCTGTAGTGCCCTTTCTTGGCATGAAACCATACTGCTGCTTGCTAATCACCACCTCTCCTTTTAACTTAGCCTCTACTACTCTTTCCCATAACTTCATGCTGTGGCAGATCAACTTTATACCTCTGTAGTTACTACAGTTCTGCACATCACTCTTATTCTTGAAAATTGGTACCAGCACACTTCTCCCCTCTTTAGACATTCTCTCACTTTCCAAGATTGTGTTAAACAATCTAGTAAAAACTTCACTGCCATCTCCCCTAAACACCTCCATGCCTCCACAGGTATGTCATCTGGACCAACTGCCTTTCCACTCTTCATAGCTGCCCTCACTTTATCCTTGCTAATCCACCGCACTTCCCTTATTCATTATCCCCACATCATCCAACCCTCTCTCTCTATATCTTTCTCTCTCTCTCTCTTGCTCTTCATTCTTGTCATTGGTCTATATCACTCTCTCTCTCTCTCTCTCTCTCGCTGTCTTTATTCATCAGCCCCTCAAAAGTACTCCTTCCACCTTCTCGGCACACAGTCCTCTTGTCAGCACAATTCCATCTCTATCTTTCATCACCCTAACCTGCTGCACATCCTTCCCAGCTTGTTCCCTCTGTCTAGGCAATCAGTACAAGTCCTTTTCTTCTTACTTAGTGTCCAACTTCTCATACAACTTGCCATACACCTTTTCCTTTGCCTTCACCACCTCTCTCTTCATCTTATGCTGCTTCTTCTTGTACTCCTGTCTACTTTCTCTGACTATCCCACTTCTTCTTTGCCAACATGTTCCTCTGTATACTTTCCTTTACTTCCTCATTCCATCACCAAATCTCCTTGTCTTGATGACACACCAAGTACACACACGCCTAGCTGTCTCCCTAGCCACTTCTGCAGTAGTTGCCCAGCCATCTGGCAGCTCTTCACTACCAACCAGTACCTGTCTTAACTCCTCCCTGAACTCCACAAAACAGTCTTCTTCAACTTCTACCATGTGATCCTTGGCTCTGCCTTCACTTTTCTTGATCTCCAAAATCATCCTACAGACAACCATCCGATGCTGCCTAGTTACTTCTCCCCTGTCACCACCTTGCAGTCTCCAATCTCTTTCAGATCACACCTCTTGCTTAAGATATAGTCCACTTGTGTGCACCTTCCTCAAATCTTATACATCACCCTGTGTTCCTCCCGCATCTTGAAATATGTATTCACCACAGCCATTTCCATCCTTTTTGCAAAATCCACCACTATCTATCTTTCCACATTCCTTTCCTCAACACCATACCTACCCATCACCTCTGTTCCGTTCACCAACATGCCCATTAAAGTCCATTCCAATCAGCACTCTCTCCTTCTTGGGTACACTCTTCACCACTTCATCCACCTCACTCCAGAATTCTTCTTTCTCTTCCATCTCGCACCCAACTTGCAGGGCATATGCACTGACAACATTCATCATCACACCTTCGATTTATAGCTTCATATGCATCACTCTGTCCATCACACTCTTCATTTCCAACACACACTTGACGTACTCTTCCTTCAGGATTACCCCTACCCCATTTCTACTCCCATCTACACCATGGTAGAAGAGTTTGAACCCACCTCCAATGCTCCTGGCCTTACTCCCCTTCCACCTGGTATCTTGCACACACAGTATATATACCTTCCTTTTCTCCATCATATCAGCCAGCTCTCTCCCTTTACCAGTCATATTGCCAACATTCAAAGTTCTGACTTTCAACCTCCACTCCTATGCTTCCTCCTTTCTGGCTGCCTCTGGGCATGCCTTCCCCCTCTCATTCAACCAGCATTAGCATAGTTTCCACCAGCACCCTGCTGGCCAACAGTACTGGTGGCGGTCGTTGGTAACCCAGGCCTCGACCGATCCAGTATGGAAATCTGATTTCTGATCCACATATTTGATTTGGCAAAGGTTTTTACGCTGGATGCCCTTGCTGACGCAACCCTCCCCATTTATCCGGGCTTGAGACCTGCACTAAGAATTGACTGGCTTGTGCATCCCCAGTGGCTGGGTTAGCCTACTAATAGGCCCTATTCTGTTTTTGTTTTTTGTTTTTTTTGTTTATTTTTTTTCCCTCTGAAGTGAGAACCAAATTCATCCTCAATATTTAAGGACTAATTTTTTGTTTCATATTGTGAATTCTCATTTTAGGACATCAGACTCAGTGTGCAAGGTCTCAGTGAGTAACACATTTTTCGGATAATAGATTTTAAAAAAAAACACGGGAAAAATTCCGACTTGGTGTCAAAAGGCTTTTAGTGTCTCTACTTATAATAACTCCCTGCCCCTGAAATGTCACTGCTGATTCTTGATGTTGTTCAGTAGACAAAATGTGCACCACTACTAATGCTAAACTCTGTGTTCTACTGCCTCCCCCTGGATGATTATAGATTCTGCTGGTGCGTGTGCTCTTATACCTCCCCCTCTTTTAAATATTCTGTCCTCTTTTTCATTTTATCTCTTTCTCTCATCCTTTTCCCTTGTTTTCCATTGTTGTTTTTTTTTTCATTGCTCCCTCCTATTTCGTCCTCCTCTCTGCATCCTCTTTTCTTCCACTTCCTTCTCCCTCCCTCCTTTCCTCCTCTTTCTATATCACCCCCTAGTGGCTCAGGGGAGAGTGTGAGCACTCCAACAGGTGAATCCTTCCTCTGATAATAACAGGTGTGGAGGAAACGGGTGTGGAGGAGAGGAGGGAGTAGGACGTAGAAATGTGAATGGAGTTTGGAGACTCGGTCAGAGCCAATGTTCAGCTCCAACTTCAGAACAAAGGCAGAGACCACACAGAGTTGATACCCAGCACGTCCATGAACAAATCAACCACGAGTCTTGCAACCAGCACCAAGCTCACCAATTGTACAACAGAGTCCAGCGCCAACTTCAAAGTTCCCATCCTTTGCTGTCCCACCTCCAGCCTGGAAATGAGCGACAAGCTTTGGTTACAAACTCAGACCTTCCAGAGGATCAAGCCTCACTGAGTTTTTCAAGCAGCCAGCTTCAACTTAACCAAGCTGAGAGCAATCAAATTCAGCCTATGCACTGGCAAACACCGTCACTGCGGCCTCACGACCAAACTGTCACCTCTCTCTTACAACAACCCACAAACCAGCAAGCCTCAGACCGTGCCCTTAGCTCGTCTTATCCTCATTGCCAGTCCTGTTTGGAAGGTCCATTTCGAGGTAGCGACATGGTGACCTGGTTAATTGGGCAGGGCCTTTGCGAGGACCGTCATGAGGCCCAACTTTATGGTAGGCAGCTTCAGCATGGAGGGCTACTACACCATCTAACGCATCAGCACAGCTTTAAGGATGACCCCACCCTGCTGTACTACTTTACCCAGCAAAGAGGGTCTGGGAATTGATGAGGGGATGGGACAGGATGAAGTGGGTAGTGGTGGTCTTGAAATGTGAGAGAGGATGAGGGCAGTGGGGGGAGGGAATGCAGGGTATATTGGAATCCTTTTTTTTCCCTCCCCCACTAGCAAAATCCTCCCAGCTTTGTCTGTGGTTGGCAACTTCCAGCAACAAGTGCTGTAAACAATTCTAGTGTTTTGTTTTATTGCAATCACATCCCTGCATTTTCATAGCACACGAAAGATAAAACTATTTTCCAAGGAGAAGATGCGCTCTGTGAACCCACACAGTCTTGTGTTAATGTAAATCAACACTGGTCATGTTCTGAAAGCTCATGGACTAATGTGGAAACTGCTGATCTGCTTCATGATGAACTTGCTGCTGGCCAAACAGAAGGTCACACATATCACAAAGTCCAGCATGTGCCATTCAAAACTTCTGCGTCACAGTTGTTCTCATCAACACCACATATGGGGTGTAGGTGTTGCAGTCCTGCTCGGGTGTTAAGTAGGACGATGAAAGATAGGTCTGCTTACTAGTAGCCAATAAAGTGCAAGTTTGTTTTTTGTTTTCCAGATATGAGTGAAGCGATTTTTTTTTTTTCCCCTCATATGCAGATGGTCAACCACAACAACTGTCTGTGTCAACCGCTTGCATGCTGGAGAGTAGCATAAAGACTTCTGCCCTGCACTGAACGTCTTGCACTGACTAGACAGTTAGGTTTTTCAGCTGTTTGTAATAATGCAACCCAGTGGATGTATCGTAACTGTATCGTATAATTCTCTTTGCTGCTGTGAATCCAAACAACTTTTTTGTAAACATTCAGACAATGTCGCTCAATGGACTTGGTTAATGGGGATATTTCTCGCACGCGTGTGCACACACACACACACACACACACACCAAGGTTCCAGCAATCATAGCTGGGGGTGCTTGATTTTTTTTTAGATTTAAAACTATGCCTGACTTGAGTGTGAAATAATCGTTATCAACAACCTGAATCGAGTTTGAAGCATATTAGTGCTTTGTGAGAATAAGCTGTCAATGAAGTATGAAAATTCAGTAATTTTCATTTCAAAATGTACAAATGAGCAGAAAAGGGTGGTTTAGTGAGCGTGCTGGCGCCACATTTAGCATTTGCCAAGCGTGTCTGATCATTTAAGGTTGGGATATACGCTTGATTTTTAAGTTCTGACACTGCCATTGACACTGCATGAATGCTTGTTTTCTACAATGTACTGGATAGTTATTCCAATTCATGCCATCATAAATTTGAAATACAGTATTTATAACAGAGCCTTATGGCTTAAAGCCGTCTGCCCTTTTAATGCGGGGCTCTAACCCGCTCTACGTAAGATTGACAAGACCACTACAATGTCCCAAGGATAAAATATGTTGCCCTTTTCAGCCTGTTAGTCTATCAAGCCACACTTAACATAGACTTGAATACAGTTTATATGGGAGTCCTGTAGGTTCTTCTTCTGAGATAGGGCTTTAGTATATACCACATGAGTTTGATGCAGTTATCGCACAAAAAAAAGCTTGGATGCAGTTTACAACCAGGGTACTACGGCTCAAATACAGTAGGTCTGCAATCTTCTCTACAGCTGTTGGATGCACTGCTGATGTGTAATATTGCTAATGTGAAGTTTACGATGTGTAGCTGAGGTTATAATGTGAGACTGTGCCAATCAAAGAGGACAATATCCGCACATATAAATGCCTTTAGCTTAAAAACAGGAAGATCTTAAACGAGAATACCCACAAACTGGTTGTGTAATCAATCAATAAATTGGATGTAAATTTATCTGACAAAACAAAATGGCTTCCAACTGTGTATACTTAGTTGCGATTTTGTGATCATTTCTACTGGAGAGAGATGGGACAGGAACCAATTAAAAAATATTTGTTTTTATTTTTTTCTCCTCAAACTGCAACCCAGGACTGAACTTGATTAACGTGCCAAAAAACAACAACAACCCTGTTGTAACTCCTTTTTTTTTCTTCTTTTTTTGAAAGTAGATTGGCTCTCATCTGGGGTTTTTTGTGTAGTTCTCTTAAAACGGTACTTAATCTAGTAGTTCGACGTCAGGGTCAGCATGTTCCTGCTGGCACACTGCTGTGGTGCATGGAGCCAGCTGAGGCGGTTTTAAACTTCATGATAATACATTGCTTCTGATTTGCAAAGTTAATTATAGGCTCGATGCTAGTGTTACAGTCACAGCCATCAGAGGAGCTGACTACAGGCTTTTGGGACTCTGATACCCAAAATGCCACTGGTGTAGTAAGAGCAAGTAGAGGGCCGCAGTAGGAGCTACAAGTTAGTATCCGGCTGTGTAAAAGGAATAAATATCGAACTAATGGCATAAGCTGTGACAGTGTGAGAGGGAGGGAGGGGGTAAATGCAAGAATTAACCCCATTCGGTAGTTTACTTTGTGTGATGCTTAACCCAGTCAGGATCTTGGGAGTCACTGTCAGTACACCTGATTGAGACTGTTATGGTCATACAGTAAACAATGTATGGAGATATAAAGTATATGCATAGCAAATCATGGAGCAGATCACCAAAGTTTGATCTCTGGAAGAGGAAGACACCAAGACACTGCTCACTGCTGTGTTCATAGGGTGCTCCTGGTTATTTAAACTTTTAAAAAAGTGTTTGGCAATTTACTTTACTGTCGCATGACCGGTTTGGGACAATACACACTTGTACTTGGTGCAATATGCATGATAAAGCCACAGAAAGCAAATAAAGAACATTTTGATCCAGTTTTGATTTTTTTTTTTTTATTGTTCCCTGGTACTTATCACAAATGGCCCAGCCAATAGATGTGTATGTACTGTTGTCCTTTATATTTTATGATCACTAGCCAAATGAAAGCACAGTGGCGCTCAAAAGTGGGTTTTATCAGAGGATGCCCGCTTCAGCAACTGTGTGTGTGTGTGTGTGTGTGTGTGTGTGTGTGTGTGTGTGTGTGTGTGTGTGTGTGTGTGTGTGTGTGTGTGTGTGTGTGTGTGTGTGTGTGTGTGTGTGTGTGTGTGTGCGTGTGTGTGCGTGCGTGCGTGTTTAAAGTCGGACTGAAGTCAGTAATAGTATTTAACCTGTTCCGGTCAGTGTTTAGCTTCAAAACGCCGCTGAGAGAACCGTTGTCTCAGGTTACATATACTTTAAAGATTTTACTTTTCACGTCTAAAACCTTGAACACATAACAAAACTCTAAGCAACATTTTCTTATGATAAATGGCTTGTGTTTTTTGTAGCTTTATCCATTTCTGTTCGCAGTTGTCAAGAACGATGAGTTTTCTCATCGTCATTAATATAGCTGACCTATGAATGACGAGTACAAGCGAGGGTTGGCAGTAAGAGTGGGCGGGGTTTCATATGATCGGCTGTATGTAAATGAGTGTCATGTCATCGTGAGGATCAGACAAAGCTCGTTTTAAAAGGACAAAAAGAAAAACTGAATTCTGCCTTGATGACGATTCTGTCTCAGCAGAAACGCACGAGTAATAAGTGATGTCAGAAAATGTGCGTTTTAGTTTCGGTCCAACTTTAACAGAAAAATGTTGAATTTCTGTGTTAATGTTTGAATGTGAGAGAAGAAAAAAAGAAATGGTGGCGGTGTGATGCTACGTATGTGTGTTTCATATGAGCATTGGGATTTTTAAGTACGGTTGGCTTTGTGTCTGGTTATGTTTAAAGTGTGTGTCTGTAAGTCAGCCAAGGTGAATGAAAGGCACAAATAAACAATTTGCATCCAAAATGTTTTCATGAATGTGTGTCTGTTTCAGTCTGCTCCTCTGTCAAAGTATTTCTAACGAATAGTTCATGTACCATGTCACTGAGTTAAAGATTAGTTCAAGTCTTCCGCCAGTTTCAGAGTCTGTGCATGGTTAAACTTTAAACTGGATACAGATCCGCCAGTGGCGGCTGGCCAGTACAGGGCGCCGCCCCCTTCAAATGTCAAGAGATAAAAATCTACTTAAACATGTTAAATATAATTCAACAGCAGTTTCCCCGTCATTGCATTGGGATTTTGATATATATTGGTTGTTTTTAATAGGACGTGAGGGAAGACGGCCCACTGACGCCATTTCAGAGCGATCTCCCATCCAAGTAGTAGCCAAGCCCGTACCTGCTTAGCTTCCGTCATTTGGCACAGCCAGAGTAGATGTTGGTATGGCTGCTGGCAATATGGGATTTTTTTCTCTCCCCCAAATGTTTTTATGTTTCTTTTGTCCAATATGTTTTGATGTGAAATCCATATTGTACGTGTAAATGAGTCCTCGGCAAGACCCAAACTTACTGTTCACTAGGTTTTACTTTTAACTCAATAGTCAGATTTTTTTTATACATTAAATTATTTTTTGTTGTATGTTTTACATTTTTCAATGTGGTTAGATTGGATTTGCCAAGCACGATGAAATAAAAGAAAAGCGTATGAAAATCTTTTATTTAGAGGATAATCTTCAGTGCTCCATATTGGTAAGACTTTGCTGCAGGTAAAGGCACCGGGGAATAGACAACAGGCTTACTTTACAACAAAAAAGAAAAAAAATGTGTCCACAAATTTTTGTAAATGATGAACTTCAAATCAGTTTCTTAAAAAGTATTTAATGTCTCTAACTTTTCAAGTACGTCATTTTAAAGGACAAAATTATCTTACTGTGCGATACACATATTTTCTTTGTCCCTTGAATCGGTATAAAACATTTTTTTGCATCCTGACTTGAATCCTCAATGCTGGCATCCAGACCCCTTGAAAAATACCATTTGTTTGGGAACATTAAGACCCATCAGTGTTAGACCACTGACCCGCTCTGGATCCACCTTTAAAACCGGATTAAATGTGCTATTATTTCCTGTATCTAACCGTCACGAGCATCTTCCACAACCCTCTTTTTGAATGTGACGTGATGCTGCACATAGCCCAGAGACACGTGACCTGGTTCTCAGAAAGATGGCGGCAGCTGGAGAAACGCGTACATTCTTTACCACCCATCCATATGTAGCAAAAGACTCGAAACGGTAAGTAATCTAAAGTTATTCTTAACCTTTGTTTTGACAGACTGGCACACAATGCACATTTCATAACACACAAAAAAACAAAAACAAAAACGAGGCGAAAGCACAAAAGTAGTGGGTTCAGTCCGGCCCGTGTAGCTGTTCATCCACTTAGCATCATTGCTAACTGAATCAAAGGGGGGATTAAAGTTCATCTGAGTTCATTTTGACAATGCATGATCTTCTTTTTCATATTCATTTTTGGCAGGACATTATCGTGCAGTTTGTGTTGTTCATAGTCCAGATAGCTGAGTAGGATCCAGTCTGAAGATTTGTCACACAAACATGAACACCAAAGTCATTGGGTGATTATCACACGTTCCTCAGTTGGCTCCTCTGCAAACTTGACATAATCTCCATGTACTTTTATGTGACAGTCTCCCTTTGGAAAACTAAAATGAGCAATGCACTTGATAAAAACTAACATTTCAAAGAGTCCCCCTTAAGACCACTCTGAAAACACCAAAGGAAAAAATAAACGCAATAAATAGTGCAGTTTTAAAGTAATACAGTGTTAAAGTTTGAGTGTTACTCTGTCACAGTGGTCGCCTTAGAGAACAAAATCACACTTGAGCAAACAGAATACTCAGTACTTAATATCTGCATATCCACCAGAAACGACGATGGGATTTAGTTGTGACGTGTGTGATCATAGCCGTATGAAAAAAAGAAAAAAAAGTTAAGACAAAACTACAAAACATAATTTCTGCCTGTCTCCTCATGTTTTATTTCTTAAGCCAGCCTTTTTTTTCCACAGATGGTCTTTTTGCACTTTTAAAAATGTTTTGAAAGCACTAATGGCTCTGACCACTGCCTATTTGGTGACAGTAATGCTGCTCGTCTGGAAATAAAAGCTTATTTTACTGCTGCTCTCAGGTCATCAGTCTCATATCTAAAATGTAAACATAATACCAAATGGGACAAAATCCCATTCTATCGCTTTTACCCCTGAGAATAAATAGGTATCAGTGTGGCAAAATACATCTTTTCTGACATCTTCCCTAAATTTCCATCCCATCTAAGCTGTATGTCAATCCAGGACATTGTCGTTAAAATGTTGATGTCCTGGATGAATGACGATTCCCGGGGTAAAAGATTTAAAGAATAAATAAAGAAATCAAAAACAACCATGAATAGATCGCCTCTTGGCTGAAAAGACTTTAAGGCCAGATATCTTAATGCAGCCACGTGTGTATGTGTATAAAGTGCTGCAAACAGCCGTAGGGAAAAGCAAAAATACATTTGCCAGTATCTTCAGATGCATTATTCAGAGCCCAACGCACGCTAACAGAGACAAGTGGCGAGTCATCTCGAGCAAAACAAAAACAGCAAGCAGCAAACAATCTCGGCCAGCTGTGAAATTGCTTTGATTTTAGTGACTCAAAACCAAAACATCTGGTTTTGATGAGGTGTCTGGACTCTGGAGTCACAGCCACCACTGACATATTTCCAGTGCAAAGGAACTCAAAAAGTTGATAATTTATTTGACACCCCCCCCCCTTTTATCTCCCCAGTTGTATTTGGCCAATTACCCCACTCTTCCGAGCTATTCCAGTCGCTGCTCCACCCCCTCTGCCAATCCGGGGAGGGCTGAAGACTACCACATGCCTCCTCCGATACATGTGGAGTCGCCAGCCACTTCTTTTCACCTGACAGTGAGGAGTTTCGCCAGGGGGACATAGCGCGTGGGAGGATCATGCTATTCCCCCCAGTCCCCCACCACCCTGAACAGTCGCCCCGACTGACCAGAGGAGGCGCTAGTGCAGCGACCAGGACACATACCCACTTCCGGCTTCCCACCCGCAAGCCAGAGGTAACGCTGGGATTCTAACTAAGTCAGTAATTTTTTAGTGTAAGACTGTTCAGATGGACTTTTAGAAATATGAATACCATATAGTGTAGCAAATCTCCCAGCAGGTCTCCACATATAGGAGGGAGACTACAGAAGAGGCCATGGGACATCTGTTAGGTCACTCTAATGAACATGACCCAGTAATGTGACCCATCATGGCGGTTAAATCCAGAGCCTGGTGTTGCTTACACTGTAAACATGCATATGGCGCTCCACAGGAGCATCATATTCACAAATGGCCTGGGGCATCCCATGTCTCTGGGTCTTTAATCCATAGGTTATACAGTAATCCTCTAGACAAGTCAATGCTTTTTTTCTTTTTCTTTTTTTTTCTTTTTGGGTTTTTTTCCCCCTTTTTCTCACCAGTTGTACTTGGCTAATTAGCCTACCCTATTTTCCGAGCCATCCCGGTCACTGCTCCACGCCCTCTGCCGAGCGGGGGAGGGCTGCAGATTTCCACATGTTTCCTTCAATACATGTTAAGTCGCCAGCTGCTTCTTTTCACCTGACAGTGAGGAGTTTCACCAGGGGGAAGTATTGCATGGGAGGATCACGTCACCCCCCACCCGACCAGACCGACCAGAGGAGGCGCTAGTGCAGCGACCAAGACACATACCCACATCCGAATTCCCACTCACAAACCCAACCAATTGTGTCTGCAGGGATGCCCGACCAAGCCGGAGGTAACACGAGGATTCGTGTTACCTCCCCATGTTGGTAGGCAACGGAAAAGACCACCATGCTACCCGGATGCCCCTTTGACAAGTCAATTCAATACAGTATTGAGTCCTAAAACTTGTTTTTCTCGAAACATTCCTGAAACACAAAAATCGACCAGGAGGATAATGACCCCCGTTGTTAACGGGCATCAACTTCTCTACAGAAGTTTCTCGCATGAAGTGACGTTTTATTGAAATTGTGGCCTGATCTGACTATCTTTTCCTGGCTTGTTTGATGTTTTGATGCTAACCAGTAAACAAACACCTGGAAATGTACGCTATGTATGTAGTGTCAATGGAGAAAACACAGAATTACTGCACCATATATGGCAAAATGTTGATTGTTGAGGAAAAAAATAAATGAATTAAAACTACATAAGACTGAAAAACGTGTTCAGAAGACACATTTTGCGGTACAAAAATAACAAACCTAGCTCTGCCTGTTTAGAACACAGGGCAGAAAGAGGTACCATTGTATTTGACTTGCACGGTCAGCTGGCAAAACCTTTTGGTGACAGGATGGGGAACACATCGCTTAAGTTTTGTATGTTCACAAATAAAACATATGCCCCGGTGAGCCTTGACAGGTTCTCCTTCGCGGCCACGGTACTGATTTTGGAAAACATGGCTTGTGCTCAGTTCCATTCCGGTTTTAGTCAGCGAAATAGTAGAAAACTGATCCAACTGAGTGTGTGTGTGTGTGTGTGTGTGTGTGTGTGTGTGTGTGTACCTACACACAGGGTGTTGTGATGCGTCTAGTGCAGCAGTGTGTAGTTGGAGGGAAGGTGCATGTGTTCTTCCAACCCGCTTGTGTCCTTCTTGCCCTTACCTTTCTGCCGCTGGCTAGCCTTTGTGGCGAATAGGGAAGCATCCTAGCGTGTAAGCCTTCCCTTGCCAGTACATAGCCTCTCCTTCACCAAGACTCCTGCCAGGCCTCCCCGTGGCCACACGTGGTAACTGGGGTCTTGCGGCCCCAGGCTAACTTGGCAGGGGATCTCGGAGCAGCAGTGGGCCCCAGAGATATGGTGTGCAGGCCCACCCTGGTGGACATGCCCTGGCACCTATCAACCACTGCCCCGCTGCCTTGTGGGTGAGTCTGGGAAGACATAAGGCTAAGGGAGCTTACCCCAACAGAAAAGCAAGCTGTGGCGGCACGCTTCGAGGCGGTTTCCGAAAAACTGGATTTCCGGCAGCCCCCTGCAGTTGTGTGGAGGTGCCGGTCGTCTAGGGATCCCCCTTGCCATCGGAACCATCTCCTCTACAATCAAGTCATGTGGCGTTGGGAGAAGCGCACCCCCCATGCCACTTTAAAAACCATCTCTGCGCAGGTATCTTCTGCTATCTGAGTCCTCAAAGGACCCACAAATAGAAGAAGATGGTCATCATCGGGCACGATGGACAACCAGCAAGCAAGTGCAAGTGTGTGTGTGTGTGTGTGTGTGTGTGTGTGTGTGTGTGTGTGTGTGTGTGTGTGTGTGTGTGTGTGTGTGTGTGTGTGTGTGTGTGTGTGTGTAAAAAAAAAGAGTGATTTCAGTGGAAATGGTTTGGCAGTGTGTGCACATTTAATATGATCACTGCTACTGTAATGCACTTTGTGCATGTGTGCATGTGAATGCATTTTATGCTTTAGTGTGTGAATCCGATCACACATACAAAGGCTTGGCCTTTGATATAAAACACATACATAAACCCCTCACAAAAATACAAAATTCTACAATTCTGAAGTGGCTTAGTAAATGGGCCAGGTAAATTTATGACAGCCAGCCTAATGTCCTCTTTTGTAACTATTTTTGCTAGTTTGTACATATTCTAACTTTTGATTGGGCTTCTGTGTGAATGTGTACCCCGGATAATGACCTTAGACCTTTACATTATATCCCGCTTATTGGTTAAAACTTCTGAAAAAGAAGTATGTGGTTGTAACGGTTGCCAAAGTTGCCCATCTCATTTGAATAGTGGTTATTGACAAAGGCTGCATTTTATCTAAATGGGTGCAAGTGGGAGCTATGAATCTGTATTTGGATATGCCATCTGGATAATGAACAATATGATCACGCCCTTTGCATTTAGTTCTGATGTTTATATAGTCTCACCTTGTTTCATTTTTATGCACACTATACCAAGCAAGGTCTGAAGGGCTGGCAAGTCTGTCTTTTTTCAACAAAAACAAACATGGCCTTTACCCTTTAATGTGAAAGAGATTATATTTTATGACTTTAACAGGAGGTAACAGAAGGACTATTGTTTTGCAGTCACTGTGGATACTAATAATGACTGCCTCACTGTGGTTGAGGACAGGAAGTGATAACTGGTATAGATGGAGGGTGCCACAATCTGACGGGTCTGTTTGGATGACAAACTTTTGAGTGAGTAGCAACAGAGTTGATAAATGTCGGTCACAGGAATGATGTATTTAGCCCATGGGCAATGCTTCCTCTCAGGCAAAATCATTGCACCGGTGATTTGTTACAACTGTCTGACTCTGTCTGAGATTCCAATCATATTGCAATTACAACGTATATGTGTTTTTCCTTATCCAGATAACATATCCATGCTGACTGCATCTTAAGATGAGGTGTAAATAGGGTCAAAAGGTCACGTTCTCCACAGCGGGGGGATTGCCCTACTCGATTCCACTAAGACGGAAGCTGGTTTTAGGAACCGAAGAATCCAACTCTCCCTTTGTCCTCCATCATCGTTGCTTTTTGTGGTCCTGCCTTACTTCTGCCTGACTGGGTCCATTGCTGCTGTCCAACCCATCCAGCTTAAGGTGCGCTTGACTGTAACGTCGGATCAGCGCTCCGGGGAGGAGTGCCACACAGGCAATGGCGAGGAGCTGAGCCAGCGTTCCCCAGGAGAAGATGTCATCTAGCGAGGAGATCTCTGAGAGGATGGAGCCCGTGCGGACACAGATAAAGTTGTAGGGTATTAAACCTGAAATGAGAGAGATGGGAAAGAAGAGAGAGGACTGAGAATTTGTACCTGTGCTCAGGTATGCAGAGGGGAAGGAGAGAGAGCGGCTGTGTCTTATTATAAATGTGCTGTGATGAGCCAGACTCCATCTCCACTCACATCAAGTATCATTGTGTATACTATAGACTATATACACACTCATATACTACTTTTCAGGATTAATTAACCAATTGTTGCCACTCTGTAACACATCCCTTTTCTCTGTATTATGGTAGGATATTCATTCAATAGTGGTGGAATATATGACCACCACCTGCAGACACCCAAATTTGCAGTTATCAAGTTGAGAGTCTGCAGGGAGTAAAGTGGTGAAAAGGAAATTTGCAAGTTGGTTGGAGTGGCATTTAATATCCAAGGTAAATCTCAAGCTTAACACCAAGATGTAAAATTCCACTTGTGGACCTACATCAATGAGGCTGTGGAAAAGCTGACTAGTCTTAAATTCACAAGAACAAAAGGGATGCATTAGTGGTGAGTAACTTGAATTTTGAATATATTTGTAGTGTATAAACTTTTGGACAATCAATCCATTACTTTGGTCTTTCACTGATTTATTTAACTCTTGTGAAGACTTTTTTCTTTTTTCTTTTGAAGGACATTTAAATAAACATGAACTGATTTATCATTTTGTAAATTACTGTTGAACTCATACATGCTCATTCATCCCTGTTTTTGTAGTTCTTAATATAATCACAATTGTATTTGAATGTTGTCATGTGATTTGTTATTTGCTGTCTATATTGGGTGACTACTATACTGGGTGACTACTGCTATTGTTGGGCAAAGGAGAAGGAGATGAGGAAGGGGAAGAGCTATTATTGGGTGAAGGAGAAGGGTAGGAGTGTGGAGGTGAGAGTTGGAACCTTGAATGTTGGCACTGTGACTGGTAAAGGGAGAGAGCTGGCTGAGATGATGGAGAGAAGAAAGGTAGGCATACTGTGTGTGCAAGAGACCAGGTGGAAGGGGAGTAAGGCCAGAAGCATTGGAGGTGGGTTCCAACTCTTCTACCATGGTGCAAATGGGAGGAGAAATGGGGTAGGGGGAATTCTGAAGGAAGAGTATGTCAAGAGTGTGTTGGAGTTGAAAAGTATGTCAGACAGAATGATGAGTATGAAGCCGGAAATTGAAGGTGTGATGATGATTGTTGTCAGTGCATATGCCCCGCAAGTTGGGTGTGAGATGGAAGAGAAAGAAGAATTCTGGAGTGAGGTGGATGAAATGGTGGAGAGTGTACCCAATGAGGAGAGAGTGGTGATTGGGGCAGACTTTAATGGGCATGTTGGTGAAGGGAACAGAGGTGATGAGGAGGTGATGGGTAGGTATGGTGTCAAGGAGAGTAATGTGGAAGGACAGATGGTGGTAGATTTTGCGAAAACCATGGGAATGGGTGTGGCGAATACGTATTTCAAGAAGAGGGAGGAACATAGGGTGACGTATAAGAGCGGAGGAAGGTGCACACAGGTGGACTATATCTTACACAGGAAGTGCAATCTGAAAGGGATTGGTGGTGATGGGAGAACGTAGCTAGGCAGCAACGGATGGTGGTCTGTAGGATGACTTCGGAGATCAAGAAGAGGAAGACCATTAAGGCAGAGCCAAGGATCAAATGGTGGAAATGGAAGAAGACTGTTGTGTGGAGTTCAGGGAGGAGTTAAGACAGGCACTGGGTGGTAGTGAAGAGTTTCCGGATGGCTGGGCAACCACTGCAGAAATAGTGAGGGAGACAGCTAGGAAGGTACTTGGTGTGTCTTCTGGACAGAGGAAGGAAGACAAGGAGACTTGGTGGTGGAATGAGGAAGTTCAGGAAAGTATACAGAGGAAGAGATTGGTGAAGAAGAAGTGGAAAAGTCAGAGAGATGAATAAAGTGGACAGGAGTACAAGGAGAGGTAGCATAAGGTGAAGAGAGATGTGGCAACGGCAAAGGAAAAGGCGTATGGTGAGTTGTATGAGAGGTTGGACACTAAGGAAGGAGAAAAGGACAAGTACCAATTGAGTAGACAGAGGGACCGAGCTGGGAAGGATGTGCAGCAGGTTAGGGGGATGAAGGATAAAGATGGAAATGTGCTGACAAGTGAGGAGAGTGTGCTGAGAAGGTGGAAGGAGTACTTTGAGGGGCTGATGAATGAAGAGAATGAGAGAGAGAAGGTTGGATTACGTGGTGACAGTGCGGTGGATTAGCAAGGAGGAAGTGAGGGCAGCTATGAAGAGGATGAAGATTGGAAAGACAGTTGGTCCAGATGACATACCTGTGGAGGCATGGAGGTGTTTAGGAGAAATGGCAGTGGTTTTTTTAACTAAATTGTTTAACACAATCTTGGAAAGTGAGAGGATGCCTGAGGAGTGGAGAAGAAGCATACTGGTACCGATTTTCAAGAGTAAGGGTGATGTGCAGAACTGTAGCAACTACAGAGGTATAAAGTTGATCAGCCACAGCATGAAGTTATGGGGAAGCATAGTTGAAGTTAGGTTAAGAGGAGAGGTGACGATTAGCGAGCAGCAGTATGGGTTCATGCCACGAAGGAGCACCACAGATGTGATGTTTGCTCTGAGAATGTTGATGGAGAAGTATAGAGAAGGCCAGAAGGAGTTACAATGTGTCTGTGGATTTAGAGAAAGTATATGACAAGGAGACGAGAGAGGAGGTGTGGTATTGTATGAGGAAGTCAGGAATTGCAGAGAAGTGTATAGGAGTGGTGCAGGATATGTATGAGGGAAGTGTGACAGTCGTGAGGTGCATGATTGGAATGACAGATGGGTTCAAGGTGGATGTGGGATGACATCAAGGATCAGCTCTGAGCCCTTTCTTGTTTGCAACGGTGATGGACAGGCTGACGGATGAGATCAGGCAGGAGTCTCCATGGACTATGATGTTTGCGGATGACATTGTGATCTGTAGTGAGAGTAGGGAGCATGTTGACGAGAGACTGGAGAGGTGGAGGTATGCACTAGAGATAGGAGGAATGAAAGTCAGTAGGAGCAAGATGGAATACATATGTGTGAATGAGCGGGAGAACAGTGGAATGGTGACAAACGTGGATGTGTTTGAATACTTGGGGTCAACTGTTCAAAGTAACAGGGAATGCAGAAGAGAGGTGAAAAAGAGAGTGCAGGCAGGGTGGAGAAGAGTGTCAGGAGTGATTTGCGACAGAAGGGTACCAGCAAGAGTGAAAGGGAAGGGTTACAAGATGGTAGTGAGACCAGCTATGTTATATGGTTTGGAGATGGTAGCACTGACGAAAAGACAGGAGGCAGAGCTGGAGGTGGCAGAGTTGAAGATGCTAAGATTTTCACTGGGAGTGATGAAGAAGGACAGGATTAGGAACGAGTATATCAGAGGGACAGCTCAGGTTGGATGGTTTGGAGACAAGGCAAGAGAGGCAAGATTGAGATGGCTTGGACATGGGCAGAGGAGAGATGCTGGGTATATTGGGAGAAGGATGCTGAATATGAAGCTGCCAGGGAAGAGGAAAAGAGGAAGGCCAAAGAGGAGGTTTATGGATGTGGTGAGGGAAGACATGTAGGTGGCTGGTGTGACAGAGGCAGATGCAGAGGACAGGAAGAGATGGAAATGGATGATCCACTGTGGCGACCCCTAACGGGAGCAGCCGAAAAGAAAAGAAGAAGATTGGGTGACTACAATCTCAATGGTAACTATGATGATGAGTTTCACAATTAATTGTGTAACTGCATTAGAATGGCAGTATAATTTTTAGCTAAGGCAATGGAAGTGATCGGCTTGTCTGCAGAGTCTACTCAGGGTCCGCTAATATCTTATTAAGAACATGGAGCCAAATCCCCTATACAGAATATAGAGGCAGATCCAAACAGGTGGCAGGTGGGGTGAAGGTGGGCCAGCATCCAAGCAAGCAGAGCAACAGCATAAACATCAATAACCAGCACAATCTGGTTACACATTTTAGTAGGGGTGAGCGTGACTGGTTTATTCTGCATGTGGCTGAAGCCAACTAGGTCAGTAGTTAGCTAGCAAGAGTTCCCTGACTGAAGGTGACCCTGTGTGTGTATGTGTGTGTGTGTGTGTGTGTGTGTGTGTGTGTGTGTGTGTGTGTGTGTGTGTGTGTGTGTTTGAGACAGAGGGAGAGAGAGAGAGAGCAAGTAATCATAGTCTCACCTATGAGAACAGAGAAGAAGAAGATGGACAGAGGGATGTTGAGGATGGGAGAGGTGACATTAAGGAACCAGTTTGGTGTCATGGGGAAAAAACGAAGGAAGAGCAGGAAAAAAAACAAACTGCTGCGATTCTCCTCCACCTGAGAGAAAGGGAGAGAAAGTGTGAGAGAACGAGAGAGAGACAGAGAGAGAGACAGACAGACAAAAGAGACAGACGAGAGTTTGGGAGAGGATGAGTTGGTGAGAAGAAAGGAGTGAGGGATGAGGAAGAGTTAGAGAGCAGTATGGATGAGAGAAGACAGGAAAGAATATCAGGGGGGTTTTAAAGAGAAAGAAGAGAAAGAGGAGGAGGGGTGTGAGACAGAAGCAGTGAAGAATGGAGTGGGTGAGCGAAAGGATGAGGGACATGGTAAATGGTGAAGAGGAGGAGACGGTGGAGAGAGTGAAGGAGAGGCAGTGGACAGGAGAGAAAGAGAGAGAGGAGGGTGAGTGAGAAAGAAGAACCAAGAAATGATGAGAGTGATAAAGAGAAAGGGGTGGGTGAGAACCAGACAGAGAGAAACAGGAAGAGTAAAGGATGAAGCAAAACTGGCAAGTGGGAGAAGAGAAGTGTGCATTCTGCAGACTAACATCCAGTTTCTCCACAGGCCCTGGCCAGGCTGCAGACTACTGAAACATGGGTGTTTTTATTCCTCTCCAAGTGAGTTTTCTGCCGTGTCGCTGTACAATGGTGCGCAGCTGAAGATGTACTTAAAGCTGCTACACGGAGTTTCCAACTGATCATCCATCCATCCATTAACCAAACCGCTTATCCTGCCCTCAGGGTCGCGCGGATGCTGGAGCCTATCCCAGCAGTCATTGGGCGGCAGGCGGGGAGGCACTGTGGACAGGCCGCCAGGCCATCACAGGGCCAACACACACACACACACACTCACACACACTCACACATTCACACCTAGGGACAATTTAGTATGGCCGATTCACCTGCCCTACATGTCTTTGGACTGTGAGAGGAAACCGGAGCACCCGGAGGAAACCCACGCAGACACAGGGAGAACATGCTCGCTCCACACAGGGACGACCCGGGACGATCCCCAAGGCTGGACTACCTCGGGGCTTGAACCCAGGACCTTCTTACTGTGAGGCGACCATGCTAACCACTGCGTCACCGTGCCGCCCAAGTTTCCAACTGATCAGTCTTAATTTAATTCTATCAGTCTTCATTTAATTGTGATGCCTCTATAAAACCGAGACAAGCAAATGAGACGACCAACAAGAAAATTAGATATTGCTATATAATAATTTGAAATGCTTTTCTCTTGAGTCAGATTCCCCCACGAAATTGATTTACGGCATACAACATGGGATACATAGCCACAGTTAGAGATATATCACCTCATCACTGTATATCTTGCAAACACCCATTTTTTTCCAAAATACCACATTGAGTACCACTTCAACACTGTCATCCCTCAGTTCAAAAGGTGCTCTTCACCAAGCCCCATCAGCATGGGACATATATTCAGCACCAAACCATAACAAAACTCCTGATGTCCTATTGCATCACAGTGCCAGCGGACAGGACAGAGCGATCCACTGAAGGGGCCACTACATCCAAGCAATAAATCCCAACAATGTGCGGTGTGTGTAGGGGTGTCCAGGTAGCGTAGCGGTCTATCCTGTTGCCTACCAACACGGAGAACCTGGTTTGAATCCCTGTGTTACCTCCGGCTTGGTCGGGCGTCCCTACAGACACAAATGGCAGTGTCTGCGGGTGGGAAGCCGGATGTGGGTATGTGTCGCTGCTCTAGCGCCTCCTCTGGTCGGTCAGGGAGCCTGTTCGGGGGGAACTGGGGGGAATAGCGGGATCCTTCCACGTGCTATGTCCCTCTGGTGAAACTCCTCACTATCGGAGGAGGCATGTGGTAGTCTGCAGCACTCCTTGGATCGGCAGAGGGGTTGGAGCAGCAACCAGGATGACTCGGAAGAATGTGGTAATTGGCCAAGTGCAATTGGGGAGAAAAGGGGGGGGAATTTTTTCCAAAAAAAAAAAAGTGTGGTGTGGTTCAGCTGGCTGCAGCATAGATGTCTCCCATGGACATCCATTTAAATAATGCCCATGATGCCACCAGCTCCATGCTCCAATGTGCCCACACTCCATCGGGTAAATCAAGAACCTTACTGTTGTAAAGCAGGGATATAGCCCCCACAATCAATGGGAGAGCTGCTGCTTTGACAAAGCCTTACCTTGTGCAGGATTGTCAAAACATACAGCTGGTCACACATACCTACATCCTGAGTACGCTATATAAGAACATAGCACACGTACTTGACATAGGCTGCTCTTCAGAAGCAAATGGGGAAGGAGAAAAGGAGAACAGCTCAATTGTCATTGATGTGTAAGATGTGGGCATTACCTTGGGGACCTAGGCCGTATTGGGGTGCAAAGTAAACATAGTCAAGTCAAATTTATTTAGTCACCTGGTGGAAACTGGGGTGCAGGAGGGATGCACAGACAGGGCATGAAAATCACTCATGTGTTTAGCAGAAGCCAAAGCGAGGAGCAAAGCAGGCTTCATGAAGTCCATATCTATACAGACTCTAAAAGCTCAAAAGGAGGGCCACAGAGGGCCTCCAAAAGCAACGTTAAGCCCCAAGTAGGTACAATAGGCTTAACCATGGGTTTTAAACACCTCACTCCCCTCATGAAGCGAATTTTGTAAATGGGTGAGCACCTGGTGACACACCATCAAAACCAACATGACAAGCCGATGTAGTTGCCAGGTAAACTTTTCTTGTGGAAAAGGATACGCCTTTTTCAAACAGCTCCTGCAGAAAAGACAGAATAACCACAACAGAGCACTGGAAGGGAATCAGATTCTTCCCCTCACGCCACCGTTCAAAGGCCCGCCATTTATATGTGTAGAGCCCTCTGATGGATGATGCTCTCGCACTCTGGATCATTGTGATCACATTCAGACCCTTAGCCATCAAATTTGACCTTTCAGCGGGTAGGCATGGAGACACCACACCTCTGTGGGGTGGTGAACCACCTCCCCCTTGCTTGAGACACGAGATCTCTGCAGGCTGGAAGGCACCATGGCTCTGCTGCTATTAGACTGATTATTTCAACTTCACCGGCCACTGAAGTGCTACCAGAATCAAGGGCAGGCCGTCCCGCCGCTCTCTCTCTAACACCAGCGGGATCAATTCTACTGGAGGAAATGCATATAGCAGAGTATTCCTGTTGTGAAGCATTTCAGTAGTATCCACGAGCAGCAGTATATACTGTTCGTTAGCATGCAATACATGTGGAATGAGCTGGAACTGCTACACCACCTAATTTTGAAAGAGCAACGGCCGATAGGGAAACTCCAACTTCCATGTTTACCAGGGACATTGTTGGTCGGCTAACCATTCATGTAACTTCAGTGACGTCGTTGGTCATCTGATCCAGCGGCCCAATCATGTAACTTGTTCACTCAGTCACTCTAAGCATGATCACTGTCACTGTATGTGATCACTCAGGGACATTTGCATTTGTAGGGCTGGCCCGCTGGTCCAGTCCATCCAAAAAAGGCAAGGCTTGTTTATTTGTATAGCACCTTATCATCGCTGAGGTCATTCAAAGTGCTTTACAGGCAAAAGATAAGGAAAAAAAGCATAAAATAAGATAAATAAAAGTACAGACAAATTTTATAAAAGTACAGCCAAGTTTAAAACTGAGTTACTAAAATAAACAAGTGCCATAAAAACCGATTAACAAAAAGTAAACAATCAGAGCAGAATATATATAAATATAGAAAAATATACAAAACCCACTCACACACACACCAAGAACTTAGCCATAGGCTGTTTTGAAAAGTAAGGTTTTTAACCTGCTTTTAAATGTGTCCAGAGTGGGGGCCTCTCTCAGGTCCTCAGACAGGGCGTTCCATCTACTTGGGGTGTAAATACAAAATGCAGCTTCCCCTGCTCTAGACCTACCACGAGGGATGGTTAAAAGACCACTGCCATTGGACATGAGAGTTCTTGCTGGTTTGTACATAATTAACATGTCTTTCTAAGTGTGGTGCAAGGCCATTTAGCGCTTTGTATACAAGTAACAGAATTTTAAAATCTATGCTAGTTTTGATGGGGAGCCAATGCAGAGATCTAAGAGCAGGTGTAATGTGCTCATACTTTTTAGTTCTGGTGAGAACACGTGCTGCCACATTTTGAATTAACTGTAGTTGGCGCACAACTGATTTTGGGAGCCCAGTAAAAAGTCCATTACAGTAGTCTAGTTTACCTGTTATAAATGCACGGATTAATTTTTCACAGTCTGATTTTGATAGAAGCCCCTTAGTTTTGAAATGTTTTTAAGATGGTAGAAGGCTGATCTGTGAGATGATTGGTGTGGCTCTTAAAATTTAGATCACTGTGTATGATTACACCAAGATTTCTAGCTTCGCTTTTGCACTCCAGAGACAAAGAGCTGAGATGAATTACAATTCTCTGTCTCTGAGTCTTTGCACTAAATATAAGTATTTCTGTCTTGTCTTTGTTCAGTTGTAAAACGTTCTCTGACATCCATATCGTCAATACACTGAGTTAGGGAATGTATGGGCTCTATGTCATCAGGAGATAGGGATATGTACATGATCATCTGCATAATTATGGTAATTTATTTTGTGTTTCTGCATAACATGTGCGAGTGGGAGCATATAGAGATTGAATAGTAATGGTCCAAGACTCAAACCTTGGGGTACCCCACACATTATACCCACTTTGTCTGAGGAAAAGTCTCCAATAGACACAAAGAACTGCCTGTCCTGAAGGTATGTTCTAAGCCAGTTGAGAACCAGGCCAGAGAGGCCGACCCATTTTTCTAATCTCTCTGGTAAAATAAAAGGGTTATAAGTGAAGAGCTGATGACTCATCAGTGGAACATTTGGCTAAAACACATTTATATATGTTTAAAACCCTATAAATCATCGCTCAATCAAAACATCATCATACACACAGACACTTGTTGGCTTTCCTGTCCCTACCTTCCTCTGCAGCATGGCCACTTTGTCAGGGAAGAGCTGAACCACATACTTCTTTCCAAAAGCAAAGGACAGCAGGTAACAGAAGGTCGAACCTGATGTTGTCAGCAGACAGGCTAAAATCAGACCCTCCCAGGGTCCAAATAACGCACCAGCCAACATGTTCTATATGACAGACAGACAGAGTGAAGAAAAGACAGATGGATATATAGATTTGTTTCATGTGAGGGAGTGTATACCTTCAATTTACTCTAACTATCAATCCATTCAAGTAAAATCTATGCTGGTTGTGTGTGTGTGTGTGTGTGTGTGTGTGTGTGTGTGTGTGTGTGTGTGTGTGTGTGTGTGTGTGTGTGTGTGTGTGTGTGTGTGTGTGTGTGTGTGTGTCCATGCTCACCAGAAAAGAGGAGCCAGGTATGGCAAAGGACTGTTTATAGAGATAGGCGCTGCAGAACAGCAGCAGAATGTAGCTGTGATGTTCCCTCTTGTAGAACTTCAGCAGCTCTGCCAGCTCCCTCAGCTCATCCAGGTCCGACGGGAACTTCAGCCTGGGCAAAAACAGAAACCATCTAACAACTAGGTTTTGACCAATTTTCCATATACAATATTTGAAAAATATTTTAACAATCTTTTTTTTTCTTTTACTCGGTTATTTTTGACCTTTTGTTGGTTGGAGTGAAGATTGTGAAGGTTCAATTTCACAAATTCCCTCTTTCTAAAGTGCTGTACTTTGTGATGTCGGTTGATGCAGTGTTTTTGCTTGGGAAGAAAACCTTCGTACATGTAGCTATTCATGGCACATGGCTGGAGAAAGGACGTGGTTGAAGTGAAAGTAATGAAACATTAATTTCGAATAACAAGACGCGATATGTGCGAGGGTACAAACACTGTCCAGTCAGTTGTTGTGACAGTATCTAGGGGAGTTGTGTGAAAAGTAGCAGTGAAGGTGTGAATTCATACAACCCTGAAGATCATCATTTCTTTTCACATGGTATTTGCATTGGTATTGGACCACCAAATCCAAGAGGTCCATTTAAAACGAAACAGTTGCCACTGCTGTTACGTCGGACCCTTCCTCACCACTAGACAAGAATGAAAACATAGGGCGTCCGGGTGGCGTGGCGGTCTATTCCGTTGCCTACCAACATGGGGATCGCCGATTCGATTCCCTGTGTTACCTCCAACTTGATCGGGCGTCCCTACAGACACAATTGGCTGTTGTGTGCGGGTGGGAAGCCGGATGTGGGTCCATCCATTACAACTCAATGTTTTCCCTATAAGATCAGTTCATGTGAATAATATCACCATGACTCGCGGGTGGGGTTGGACCTGTGGGCGAGGGTGGACGTCCAACTCCGCCTTCCCGCAGGCTGCAGCAGTTACCTTCTCGGGTAATTGGCAAAGTACAATTGGGGAGAAAGAGAGGGAACCCCCCCTCCTCCAAAAAAAAAGAAGAATGAATGAATGAAAACATAGCTAAGCCTTGGTTTTGGTTATTGCTGTGGTTGTATTTGTTGATGAAGGTCTTCACAAGCTTGGTCTGCATGCTAGCCACAGCAAATGTTTCCTACTTCATACTCGCCGTCTGCTTTATTCATCTTCGTAATTTGGTTGCTACGATAAGGACATAAAACACTATGAACTATTGCTTGGAAAGTACTATCCAGTAGTAACTGGTGAAATGAGCAACTACAAAAGCGTTAATTATTTGGATATTCGTGGATAGGCCAACACCCGAAATACAGCAGCTATAAAAAGTATCAAAAAGGGCTTGCATGGAAATCTCCAGGACCGCAACAAGAGTCAAATTTTATCTTTTTTTTTTTTAAGGAAAACGTGTAGAGGAATGAAAGGTTTCACCTCTTACTAGCAGACGTAAAATAGCCTTTTAGTGACGACAGTGTGACTGACTGCCTGCTGGGTCAGTGATTGATGCCTGAGGTCTCTCAGCAAATCGGGCCCAGATCAGGTTCCAGCTTCTTGTCTATGGGGTTTGAATGTCCTCCATGTATTTGTGTGAGTATCCTCCCACGGCCTACATACATACTTGGTGGGTGAAATGGAGTCTGAGTTTATCTGTAAGTATGAATGGTGCGTGGAAGCACTGTAATGAACTGTCAAACCATGCTGGGACGCGTGAGTCAAAGCCAACGTTTTTTGAACTAAATGGGGGCACTACGAAAAAAGGAGCAGTGAAATGCCAGTGAACACAATTACTTTTGCAACTATCCCTCTTGCCTAAAATCTGAGAGAGAGAGAGAGAGAGAGAGAGAGAGAGAGAGAGAGAGAGAGAGAGAGAGAGAGAGAGAGACAGAGAGACAGAGAGAGAGAGACAGAGAGAGAGAGAGCGAGAGGGGTTTAGTAACAGGATATCCATGACTGAAGGACAGAAATAGCCATCACTGCCCCTTAGCTTAAAGTAGAGGGTTGCGATACCCCTAAAACACACACACACACACACACACACACACACACACACACACACACACACACACACACACACACACAAGTCAAGTCAGTGTTATTTGTATAGCCCAATATCACAAATTACAAGTTTGCCTCAGTGGGTTTTACAGCAACACAACTTCCTGTCCTTAGACCCTCTCATCAGATAAGGAACATCCATCCATCCAAATAAAAAAATAAAAAACTTTAACAGGGAGAAAAAATAGGAAGACACCTCGGGGAGACCAACAGAGGAGGGATCTCTCTCTCAAGATGGACAACATGCAATAGATGTTGTGTGTACACAATTTACAGACTACAAAACTGAAAGAGGATAACAGAACTATAATGGAATTATAAAATATATGGAGAATATGATGAGGAGGAGGCCAAGCAGTGTCCAGACGCTGCTGGAACAGCCCGGGACCCAAGCCACGCGACCAGCATCACTAAGAAGCACACACACACACAAACATTCCCTATTTCCCTCCCCCCTTCTATCACGCAAGTATAGATACACAAACAGACACAAACTCACACACGTTTCTGGAAGTCGTTGTAACCCAGTGTGATGAACCTGTACATAACAGACAAACCACACTGCTGACAGTCCACGCATGTACAAAAATCTCCCTGATCTAAAGGAACCCCCTGTCTCACACACACACACACACACACACACACACACACTAGAGGAGCAGCAGACTGAACTCCCCCTGAAGACTGGGCGGCTGCCTTCTGCCTGCCTGGACTCAGTGGAGTGTCCAGCAGAGAAACACACTTCTCTCACTGCTCAGTAAGGGGGCAATGACACGGAAACCTGGGCAAATGTCTGTGAGAGGGGGTATTGGGGGGGCATGAGAGGGGGCATGAGTGTGTGTGTGTGTGTGTGTGTGTGTGTGTGTGTGTGTGTGTTTGTGTGTGTGTAGAGTTATGTCTGTCAGAGAGGGGCTTTGATTTCGCTTAGTCACACCCCCATGAGAAACATGCTTTCTCACGCACAAATGCTCACTTACCCGCACACACTCGCATGCAGGTGGCGCGCGCACACACACACACACACTACAGTTGTGTGTGTGTGTGTGTGTGCCAGGAAGTTAGAGATATAAACAGGTGACTGCCATGTCATCAGTTTGGAGTTTGGTGCCAGTGGAAGGCAGTACAAACCGCCGCTGGTTTATGATAAAACTACTGGGTGGGGCATATTTTTATTTTAGATTGATCATCATGTCAGCATGCTGTCCCCGTTAACCGATGCAGTGCCCTCTTTAGGCCTGTCTGTGACAGCAAATACAACCTCCACAAAGGGAGAGACACAAATCTACTTTTCTGTAAAATATAAGTAATAAAGAAACTTTTTTTGAGATTTTTTTTTAATTTTCTATAATAGCAGAAAGAAAATAAGAAGTTATAAAAGGAAATTAAATAAATAACTTAATAATTATTATATATAAAGGAAGGAAATAAACTAATTTGTAAGCAAAGTAAAGATGCTCTATGAAGAGCAGTGCATGGAGTCCTTATCTTCATGCCTGCAGTGCTTTACGACAGTGGGGTTTGGACACAGTGTGTAGGAATAAATAAACAGCTTATGGAGAATTATCAGTCATGTGACAACATAAATGAAGCAACTCCAAGGTGACACAAAATTACCTTGGTTCCCTAAAAACAGACAGAAGATGAGCAGGTAAACTGTTCTACTGGAGATAGATAGATAGATAGATAGATAGATAGATAGATAGATAGATAGATAGATAGATAGATAGATGGGTGGGTGGGTGGGTGGGTGGGTGGATGGATGGATGGACGGATGGCCGGACGGACAGACAGACAAGACAAGACAAGACAGATAGACAGATGGATGGACGGACAGACAGACAGACAGACAGACAGGTAGATAGATAGACAGATAGACAGACAGATAGACACAGATAGATGGATGTGAGGATCAGCAAAAAAATGTCCTCACTGCTGTCGTTTAAAAGTAGAAAGCGGCCCTCACGAATATAGCTGAACAAGAACAACACACACACATATAGGTAACGTGGGGATTACGAACCGGCGAACCCCATGTTGGTAGGCGACGGAATAGACCGCTACGCCACCCAGATGCCCCCCATATATTACTTATTTGATCAATATGTAGCTTTACATTATAATGAAGATTATATGGAAGGTACAATGTTTAATACATTTTCTTGTACTAATGTCTGTATGTGAGCGCGTGCACACACAAGCGTGCATACACACACACACATGCATGCAAAACACACAAACACACATATGCACACATGCACATACACAGGAGGAGGCTCCGCTCTTGGTGGAAGAGTATCTTGGTAGACGTTATCCTATCATCCCCAGATGACCTAACACTTGGCTGTCACACTGCAAAATGTCAAGACACACTTATACACACGCACACACACACACACACACACACACACACACACACACACACACACACACACACACGGCTCATACAAACACATGCAAGGTGATTCCTGTGTGTGTGTGTGTGTGTGTGTGTGTGTGTGTGTGTGTGTGGTGGGGAGTATCGGGACATCCCGGCCAGTGTTCCAAGAGGGTAAAGTTGTCCCCTTCTATGTGTATCACTGACTGGCTCTATTTTCCGTTTCATACCTGAATATGGATGACTGCGCAGGTGCAAAAATTGAATATTGAATACATTTTCTTGCACTCTGTAAGTTATGAACACACACACACACACACACACACACACACACACACACACACACACACACACACACACACACACACACACACACACACACACACACACACACACACACACAGGGGGAGGCCCCGCTCTTGGTCTAAAGAGTATCCTGGTAGATGTTATTCTATCATCCCCAGACAACCATACACTTGACTCTGACCCATGGCAAAATGTCACGAACACGAACACACACACACACACACACACACACACACACACACACACACACACACACACACACACACACACACACACACACACACACACACACCACAACACACAACACACACATACACAAGAGACAAGACTGAGATGTACAAATGTTGCTCTGATCCAGCACAGCCTCTAGCACACCCACAGCAGTGGATACACACGTTCCAAGGGGTGATTAGTCCTCAGTGTGCCATGATCTGCCCTGATCTGCCCTGATCTGCCCCTCTTGGAGGAAGAGGAGAGGAGACAAGAGGGCAGAAAAGAAAAAGGTTAAGAGAAAGGGGGGAAGAAAGGAGCTGAGGAGATGAGAAAGGGGTGGGTGGATAGAAAAAAATGGGGGGGGGGGGCTAACGAAAGTCCAGGAGAAGAAAGAGGAAGGCAAGGGCGAGGATGGAGTGGAGGGGATGGTGGATGAGAGAGGAGAATAAACCAAATGAAGACAAGGGGAAGAAAGTAAAGAGAAGAATAAGAATAGGATGGAGGGAAGGGAACAGGTACTCTCACCAGGGCAACACTACCCCCCCTTATATTTCTAATTTTAAAAAGGATCTTCCATCCTACCTGTGCTCCCCAGCTCCCGGGTCCTCCCCCTCGGGGTGCGGGGCAGCGTCGCGCGGCCCCGGGGGCAGATAGGCCGACAGCAGGTAGAGATAGAAAGTCGCCGCCGCCACGACGGCGATCAGTCCCATTAAGGAGCGCATTGCTCCCCGGTGCGAAAACTCACACTTCAGATGGTCCGAACCGCCCGAACCGCTGTTGTGTAACACCGGTGCTGCAGGCAGGGGAACCAACACCAGCGGATAAAAGTCCACCTGAGAAGTTGTTCTGTACCCTGCACTTACGGCCCGACACTCGGGCTCCACTCCGGCAAGGTGCTCGGTGAATTGAGGGGCAGCCCACGTGTGAGAGCTGTCACCCACAGACGGTCGGATCACGTGACAAACCACCGACCAACCGACTGGGCTGCAGAAAAGCCACCAGCATTCATTCGCCATATGCGACGAGTGCCCAGCGACCGTGGCGTGTTGATATGATCTGCAAACCCCCCGGCTCACCCGCCAGCTTGTATTTTCGCCAATTAATTAAAGGAGGAGCGCCAGACGTCCCGCTTTACGTCGTACTGCAAAGCGTTATGGCTCTTTTTCCTACATAGCCCCCATATTGAGACGACGTCCTGCGTTTTGGGGGGAAAAAAACGACACGTTTCTTGGTTAAACATTTACCGATCAATTTTGATTGACATCCACTAATATTCTTCAGCATTCTCTGTAGTCAAAACACATCCGCAAGGCACGTATAGTCGCAGACCGCTGTCATTATGTGCCTTTAGTAAATTCATTTCCTAATTTGCTATTCAAGCACATTATTTACTGACAGTGGGCACGAGCTGGATAGAAATGTGTCTAATTAAGCCTGGCATGCATAATATCAAAGTTCTACACGTTTTTTTGCATTGGTAACCCATACAGAGTGGATAATTAATAATTGTTCCGCATTATTGTGCAAACTAATGCCGTTTGCAACGCATTTGGACTGTTTGCCTCTCATCATCTTAAACTGCTACTGGAGTGAATTCTGAGCATTTGTAAGTTGTACTTACACAACAATGCCACTAGAGGTCAGCATGGTAAAGGCAACGTCCGACGTTATCGGGCGATGGCCCGCCAAACACACCAGGTTTAGTTGGGTTAGATAAAATATCTCCATTAAATCGATATCACGATATCAGACTAGATAACATCTGGGATTTTTTTTGGTTTTCGTAATATTGTGGTATAATTTAAATGTCATTCTTTGGTCTTAGCAAAACTCTAAACTTAAGACTATTTTAGCTGAGTGAAATGAACAACTAATGCCTCTACCTGCTTGGTCATCATATCCAGATTACTAATGATAATTTCTCAAAATTTTGTGTGACAATATTGTCACAGTTTCGATATTGAGGTGTTCAGTCAAAAATATTGTGATATTTGATTTTTTTCAA
Organism: Lampris incognitus; assembly: GCF_029633865.1. NCBI lineage: Eukaryota > Metazoa > Chordata > Actinopteri > Lampriformes > Lampridae > Lampris > Lampris incognitus. The sequence continues at coordinate 19,603,399 of NC_079223.1, forward strand.
TATCGCCCAGCACTGAATCAGGTGAACCGTAAAGGTGTAATGATGTGACCCACCTGAATGCATATGCAGTGATGTGGCCAGGGGCTCAGTGGACGTTTTGGGTTTTGCATCATCGGACACCCCTCTCCCCTGTAACCCAGTTGTAGCTGAACACTCTCTGAGCTGTGTCCAGGTTGCACATGCCATCACATGGATTGTTTGTCTTGACCCACAACCAGCTTCACTTAACATTCCTCCACTTCAGCCACAGATGAGCTTAGAGGAACCTCAGGCGCTAAAAGGGGCTGCTTCAGCAGATTTTTCTGTTGTTCTTTCTGTCATAGGGGTGCTGAACAAGTGCTGGCCCTGTGACCTATAGACTATAGTGATCTTTATTGACTGGACTGGGTCCTATATAATTAGCTATGTGAATGCTGTGTGGGGCCTATTGTGACTATTATACTCAATTTTCTGTGTTTAAGTATGCATCTATCTATCTATCTCTCTGTCTCTCTATCTATCTCTATATCTTTTTGTGCCATGGCTGGGATTCCAGGGAGACTGCAGGCCCCAGCACATAAGGTCCTCAATGACACATCTAATCTTGCACACATTGTGGACACCATCCTTACTTGGTGCCCTGATCCACCAAGCCCTCATTCTTGTCCCTCTTCAATTTACCGGCTTCCCAAGTATAAAACAAAAAAATAAAAAATCTCCCGGAGGACAGCCAGCTCATGACCACCTGTCTCAATGATTCAAACAGCAGCACCAATGTTTAGCCTGAGTGGGGCGGCTGCGGCAGTTTCTGGGGAATTTGAGCAGCCTCCCTGGGTCAGTCCTCAGCTGCCAGTTATGCCCTCTTCCAAGAAACCCAACACTGTTGGCTGCGGTTGTGCCCTCCACCCCTCCGCTGTGATGAAAGCCATCGCCTGCTCCGCAGTTTGGAGGGGGCTTGTCATGGGTGACACCTCTGTAGACGGTGTCTGTTACGGTCATCTTCAGAACCTGGTTGTACTGCCAATGACTGGGTCCCACGTCTCTGACTTTCAGACAACCCTAGTGTGTGTTCGACATATATATATGATTTGCATTTGCCACGATGTAGCGTTGGGTTGTTTGAATCCAGCATGCATGCTAGACTTTGTATTAATCAATAAAATCTTCATCCACAATTTTCAGATGGGTGGTCAATGCTAGTGTAGTGGCCTAGCGCTAGCTTTTTGGTGTCTGCTGTGGTTGCACACCATAAATGTCTCTTTATCATTTAAATCTGGTGAAGAAATTATATCTAGTGCAGAAGAGATGCACTCCCTCACAAGCATTTTGGAGGGGGTGCAATGTGGGTGTTATGTACTTGATTCAATATTACATAATAAAGGATAGGAGTACCAAGGTCTTGTTGGGTTTTAAAGCTAACTTTTAGGTGTGACTGTATTTTGTCTTTTGAAGTGTAATCAAAGAGAGAGAGAGAGAGAGAGAGAGAGAGAGAGAGAGAGAGAGTGGTGAAGGTTTGAATTTGAATAGCAATGGTGAGACACATTGTCTCACCCAGGAGCACTGCCCTTCTGCAGGCAGTGAGAAACCTTTTAAGGGGACAATATGAAAGTTATTCTATAGCATATTTTGTTGTATATTGTAGTTGGTTTGCTTCACTGTGCATGTGTGTGCATGTGTGTGCATGTGTGTACTGTACTTGGAGATATCCTCTGGGAGTTTGCTTTGAACTATGTGTGTGTGTGTGTGTGTGTGTGTGTGTGTGTGTGTGTGTGTGTGTGTGTGTGTGTGCCTGTACCTTTTTGGTGTCTAGAAAAGTGCTATATAAATATTATTGTTATTATTATTATTATTATTATTATCATTACCTTTGTCCTTTGGCATCTGTGCATATTATATTGTGTATTCAATCAATCAATCAAGTTGCATTTCATATAGCGCCTTTCTAGCTGCAACAGCCACTCAAAGCGCTTTACAATGAATCCCTGAGGGCAACTTGGTTGCAGCATCTGTCCTGTGGACAGGTGTTGTAAATGAGCTACAAACACCAAATAAGCTGTGTCTGGTGCTTGTGCATAACTGTGTTGCAGTTCCAATGCTATTATAATGCCCATGGCAAACAGGATAAACTTGACCATTTCTCTTTACACCTCCTTCTTACTTAAAACCAGCGACACGAGGCTGCCCCGCCCTCTTTGTGTGTGTGTGTGTGTATGTGTGTGTGTGTGTGTGTGTGTGAGCGTGCGTGAGCGTGTACACACCACACAGAGTCATATCAGAGATTGTATTTATTCACTTTTCTCAACAAAAGAAAATAACCAAAAAGTTGTAATACAGAACATATCTAAAACACTTAACTGTGGCTTCTTCTATGTACACTAGAATCCTAGTCGGTATATGGACAGCGGCTTGCGAGACGAAGACATACATCCGAAGTGGCGTACATACACATGGACTCACACACAGTGCCTTTGTTGCTGGAAGATACACGCCTACAGAAACGAGAGTTCCGGTTTAACAGTTAATGATCAACAAACAATGCATGGCTGTGCTGGACTAGACTGATCCTAGCAGTGGACTAACTCTACAGCTGGCCTTTACTGGTTCCACTGGGCGCTCATGAACAGCCGATGACGAACTCAGCACCTGTACCACACACCTTCATCTCGAACACCTGCTCTGACAGACGAGCCTCCCTCCCACACACGGCACATAAACACGTGGCTATACACGTAGACGCTAAGTGCTTTTATTTCCAACGTTGACGAAGATGCTTCCCTGTGTGGGATATTTCCTATTTTCATTTCTCAATATCGAAAGCTTGGTGGGCAGAGAAAAGCTGGCTGTGGGCGTGGAGCCCCGTGAGCGTTGTCATGGACACGCGTGCTGAAACAGGAAGTGTCCCATAAGGGAATCAATCCTCAAATCAACACTACCTTTACAAGATTCCTCTAATACGATAATACGGGGGGGAGAGAGAGAGAGAGAGAGAGAGAGAGAGAGAGAGAGAGAGAGAGAGAGAGAGAGAGAGAGAGAGAGAGAGAGAGAGAGACTGTACATGCTTTGTACATTTATTTCTTGTAGAAAATACAGTTTCTGTATAGGAAACACGTGAGCAGGTGTGTAAATGGGGTGTTTCACCGTGTTAGGAGATTTAATTTTAAAATGTATTTATATGAGGGTATTAATAATGTGACAGTTGTAACAATCTAGGTCCGCTGTTGTTACGTCTACATTCTCTAGTAATTTACTAAACTGGCTTTCCACAACACCCAATATCAAATGAAATGATTCGACCTAATAAATAAATAAATAAATAAATAAATAAATAACGTGGGTTTATATTTGCCCCAGGTCCTTATGGGGATTCCTGCACCGTGTAAATGTTCTGTAATGTGTGCGTACCGTTTAATTAAATCAAATACCTGGAAAAACCATTTACCATTTGTTCTCCGCCCCAAAAACAGCAATTAAGATTGTAATTGTCTACAATATACTGTAGCGAATTCGAGGGGTAGTCTGGGAGACCGTCGCCACAGCCGGGACGCGAACCCGTGTCTCCCACTCCGCAAGAGACAACGTTAACCAGTCGACTAAAGGGTCCGACCCTTGCTTCGCGTCCCGGCCGCGCCACTTCCTGTGGTTGGCTCCCGAATTCGCTATAATACGTTCACCAAAAAGATGCATTCATATGGCAAATTAGCATGCACAGCCTGGGTTTACTTTCAAACAAGTCAGCCCCATAAGGTGAACCTCTCCCCCGCAGTGTAAAGAGCAGATGGAGGAACAAGGGAGAATAACTCATCCATCGCAGGCAAACGAGTTTTGCCTTCTAGAGTTTAATGGACTGAAGGCGAAACAGCCACGATTTTCAAGGTGGCCCTTGAAAATTTGGTCTTCTCCTACCAAGGCTACTGAAGCCCCAAACCGCCAACCTCAGGGCAGGGAGGTGGAAGGAGAAAATGAGGTGGGCTGTGTTAGAGCAACCCTATAATGAGAGAAGAAAATTATGGAAGAAATCATGGAAGGCGAGTCGGAGGGTGCAAAAATTCTCACTAACCTAAGAAAGGTACATAAAATAGAGGGAGGAGCAGACTGAGTATAGATATATATCTAAAGGTGGGGGTGCAAGTGAACCAGGTGGGTGGACCCCCCCACTCCCACCCCCCAACCTGATCGAACAAAGTACAAAAACACAAAAACTGTGTAGTGGTAACGTCCATAAGATCAACAATGACTATCCCACTGACCGATGACCCCGAGGATGACCCTCCATTTAGCATCTTGTGTCAATGCAGAACAACACCACCATGAGACGACAGGGCAAGGAGAAGTCTGCAGGGGTTGCATCGAGGTTCTCTATACCATGGCTATGACGTATAGTCGAGTTATAATTAACAGTCTGGGGGGAATTAGGCACATTATCTTTGAACTACAAAAACAATGGAAATCAGTACACATCTAAACAACCAACAGCGTAAGATTTTAAAAACGACCCTTTCTCCCCCCACAGACTTAGGAACCGAAAGTAGACCGAAACAAATATTTGAAAGCGTTTAAAAAGGTTTCAGCATTGGGATCATCAGCACGTCTATGTTGACGTGACAGGACGGGACGTGACGTGACGTACCATCACGTTACATCATCATGTCTGAATCAGCATTCCTTCTTGCAAAATACAATAAGTAGGTCACCGAAAGAAAAACCACATCCGTGTCACGTATAATCCCCCTGCTTTCACTTGACGCCAACCCCCCCCCCACACACACACACACACTCAGCTGAACCCCTTTGGGTTTCACAGAGAAGGTGCAAATTAAAGCATCCTGCTCAACAAAGTGGCCCTCCACAACACGAGTCCCCACTGCCCCCGTGAGGAATCACGCCGAGCACGTGAGCCGGCGGAAAGGGGTGGTTTCTTACTGGTTTGCTCTCGAGCACAAAGGGAAGACGCAGCTGGAGGGGAGCAGAGTCACGCGATGACTTCTGATAAGAGTTTAAACGTTCAAATCATGAGATGGGCAGTACAGGCTCAACTCCATACGGGAGGAAGCAGTCGCTACTCCCTCTCTCTCTCTAACACACACACAAACCCTAAATTCTGCGTTGGAACAATTTTAATTACTTATTTATGTTGTATTTCCTGGTCGTTTTATGGATCCTCTTTGCTTCCCCCCCCCCCCGTTTTCTAAAATGTTAAGTTTTTGCTGTCAGTTGTGTTCTTTTACTTGTTAAAATGGCCTCTCTCATGTTTCCGTCCTTTTATTTATTCATACTAATCTGCAGCATTTTTCTTGACGTCGCTTTGATTTTTCGCTCATCGCTTTGCTTGCGGAGTAAAACAAACAAAAAAAAGCTATATATTTCAAAGGCATAGGTCTGGGCTGTCATTCTGATTGGCTGGATTAAATAAATAAACAATAAAGTGCACATGTACTTGCACAAACATATAGATGTTTGATGCTGACCCAAATTCCCAACTCTTCTATTGCAGATCAAAAGTATAGCAGTTATTACACATTATTTTTCATATTGCTAATAAAAGGTTTAATTGTTATAAGAATTATCCATAATAAAATCTTTATTGATAATCCTTATATTGACAATGATAAGCATTTGTTGGACACTAGATAACAGTGACAGTCTGCCTGAGGTGAAGCTACTGTAAAGCAAGGCCTCTCGTGCTCTGCTACTGAAGTAAATGGGGTTCAGTGGAAAACACTTGTGTGATTTTCTCCAGGAAATCCCAGTTTGAGCCCTTCCTTATATAGCACCCCCCCCCCCCCCAATGGGCCCTCATCTAAAACCTGCCCACTCCTTTCGCTTGATTCATGTGAACCTGAACAGTGGATTCTAGTGTCAGGATGTCCCTCCTAAGAAAAGCAACACGTACACGGACATGGAAAGGCGTACATCCATGCATTTCCCATGTTAAAGGTGTGTGTAGGTTAACAGTATTAACGTGTGTGGGTAATCTTCCTTGGTTTTATTGTATGCTACATCACGTTGCTGGGATCGAGTTACAGTGTTGATAATATAACGAGCCCTTAATAGAAAGACTTAGGATACAATTTATCAAATGGCTCCATATTGGTGCCCTTCGGGTGGGGATGTTGAACAGTGCCCTCGTTAGCGTCACCATGGTGAGATACCTACATTTGTCAACGTCAGCTAGCCTTTAGCTATTAAGCTAATTTTACACTAATCGTGCTGTGGAACTAGCTGCTATAACAGCAGAATAAAACCTGTGTATATCTCTGTTCATGGCTATTCTACACACCATCCAGCTAACATTACAGTCTCAACAAGCTAAATTTCAAATACGATTTAACCTTCATTTGCTCAGGAATGGTCGACTAACCATGCATGCAAGGCTCTGCTTGATAGTCACTAACCTACATACTGTACATTCAAACCTTTTAACTGTAAAACCAGTTTGTTTTTCATTGCTAGCGACTGAGCAACCACACTGGAGTAACTGCATTAATATACCAAACTCAGAGGAAGCACAACAAAAGAATTTGAGGAAAGGGGAGGACATTTCTGCCATCATATTTTACTGGCTGGTCTGGGATTCGAACCTGGCAACCCCATGGTCACAAATGTGCTTCTCTTACCCTGACCCCGCAAGCTTGCAAGCTAGCAAGCTAGCCCAAACTTGGAAAAAGCAAACCGCACTGAAAGTTTTAAGTTACAATCCCGAAGTATTATTTCCGTTGAACTTAGTAAAACATGGTCCTTTCACTTTCAGTGGTGTTTGAGCACTCCAAATCCCAGAGATCCTTTCGAAATGAAAAAATAAGTAGTTGCCAGTGAAGTAAAAGAACCTACCTCCCTGCCAAAAAAAAAAGAAGGTTCAACCTGAGTTTTAGCTACTGATGTTGTGGTAACTGATGGTAAAAATGCAAGCTCCTTCTGCCAGATATCTGCATGCTAGCCACAAATCTGCATGCTAGCCACAACAGCAGTTGCCATACTGAAGACGCTGTACCATTTGTTTTTGACATTTGCTTGCATGTAAATCCTCAGGGTCATAACTTAAAACACTACAGGATATTGGAAATATCTAATAGTGTGGTGAAAGAAGTGTTCTGTATAGCTGACGAGGTCGAAATACTATAACCTTATACATTCAATACATTATTTTACGAGGCTGGTAGGATTGTTAGTTTATTCTTTGCTTGGACAAAGGGTTTGTCATACCCAACGCTCCGCTTCACGACAACTCTGCTATTGTGTTGATACAGCTTACAAACAATGTTGTTCTAGACACAGTCAGCATACTGTAGTCTGCTAGCTATTCTATAGCCACAGATCTGTCGAAAATAGAAAGGGCACTGACATCACAAACCCCTCTTCATTCAAGAAAGGGAACGTTTAAAATTAAACAACAATATCCTGACTAAATTTGGCAATCACAAAGGGCACGATGGCAACCAGAACTCTATTTTTAGAGCTGCTGTCATTCTAAAATCAAAGAAACATTTAAGCAGGGGATATCATATGCCACATAAATGGAGCATTTTGTCCAGAGAAAGAAACTTAAGTAACCACTGTTGTTGGGTGCTGGTTCAATACAAGACCACAGTTTTTCTGCTGCCTCAGAAACTTCCCGTAACCTTCTGCAGTGCATAGAGAGTCCTTGGCGACAGTGTAGAAGATGTGTATCTGTGAGCACAGTGTGCTTTGCTCTTAACTGATGTCAAACATCCTACAAAGACCCATTTTTGTCCCTCACTACAACCACCTGGTTAAATCTAGCTTGGGACACCAAATGGCGCATGAGAAATACATACAGTGCTCTACAGGACGTGATTTGCTTCTGGCTGCTGGGCGATGCCGTCGTTGCCTCCCTCGGATTGGTGCTTGTTAAAGTCACACGGCATAAGTGGGAGGGGCTGTCCCTGCTCCAACACCACAGACTCATAAGGAGGTGCGGCCTCTAGTGGTAGGGAAATGGATGCGATTGGCTGCTGTTCTAGGTCCTGCAGTCTCATTGGGTAGTGGGCAGGGGAAAACCAAGACACGCTTGCCGAGGTCTCTCCATGATGGGGAGAAGAGTCTGGGCTGGAGAATCTAGGCTCCACCTCCCGCTCGGCTCCTCTCTGACATGGGTCCAATAGGGAATAAGGAGGCGGGTCATCAGTAGGGATGTAGATCTCAGTTGCACCAGGACTGACACACTCATCATAGCTATGGAAACAAGAGATGAAGAAAAATGCAATCATTATAATTGTCCTGACATGGAAACAGTTGGCTTACAATGTGAATATTTTTAAGCCAAAATGATAAAAATTGTAAAAATAAAAATCCTGAATTGATTAAAAAACGAGTTACCCTACCATTGTGTATGCACACAAGCTTGGATAACTGACTGGGCAGAGTAGGCAACTGCCCCAGGACCCCTGGAGGCCCCTCCAGGTTTGCCATGTATCAACTGGTTTGTGATAACATGATTAACTGCTAATTAGTTTAGTAATAGGCACTATTTAAACAAAATATCAGCTAAAATGTTAGGAGCCTCAAGACAGACCCATATCCACTCTCTGCATGTGTACATTAATGGAGTGTGGACCACCGTCAGACCTTTAGGGACCCACGGTACATTTTTTCCAGGGGAGACCAAGCACAACAGAGGAAAAACTAAATCTACAACTGCCTTTGAAATCGCCAGCTCTCAATTCAGTGCACGCGCGCGCGCGCGCGCGCGCACACACACACACACACACACACACACACACACACACACACACACACACACACACACACACACAGAATGACATAGCAAGTGTGTATTTATGACAAAAAGTCCTTCAAGTTGAATCGTATGGACAGTGCCCCCAAGAGGAAAAAGTTGGAGCTCACAGGAGAGAGGGGGGGGGGCAGTGAAGGAAAGAGAAGGAGAGAGAAGTAGAAGGGTAGACAGAAATTAGACCTGAGGTAGAGGGCCAAAAAACACCCAAAGCAAGTAAGGTTGAAGCTGATGTGAGTGTATGTTCATGTGCATGTGTGTGTCTAAACATCTGTGTGCTGCATATGTGTGTGTGTGTGTGTGTGTGTGTGTGTGTGTGTGTGTGTGTGTGTGTGTGTGTGTGTTTGCGCGCCTGTCAGGAGTGGTAGATAAGGCTTCATAGGAAGCAATATTTCAGTGTAACAATATCAGCCCGTTGTTAACTATATCATCCTGGAAGCACAACGGTCTGCATTAGTGTGTGTGTGTGATACATTGCTATCTTGCCTGTCTGTTATTTCTTCTCTTTATTTTGAAGTCTCACTTTGTTTCCCTTTGCCAAATGTTCCATCTAATCGCTACAAAAAGTCACATGATGTGAGCGGAGCACAGTTTATGTTTTGAGATTTATGACTGTTCACCTGCTGACGATATCAGACAGTCATAACTAACATGTAGCTGTTCTTCTCTCACCTAGTTGTAATCAATAATACTCGACTCAAGGCAGCAATATTTCCATTTTGGTATGTGAAGTAAATTTGATCTAAAGTCACTCCCAAAAATAATTTCTGATGCCTAATATGAAAGGATGTACCTCAACTTGTCCCTGAGCAACCAGGCTATTCATTCAGTCATTCAGTCATTCATTCAATATCCAAGCCGCTTATCCTTACTCAGGGTCATGTGGATGCTGGAGTCTATCCCAGCAGTCACTGGGCGGCAAGCGGGGAGACACCCTGGACTGGCCGCCAGGCCATCACAGGGCCAACACACACAACATTCACCCCTTGGGACAATTTAGTATGGACGATACACTTGGCCTACATGTCTTTGGACTGTGGGAGGAAACTGGAGCACCCGGAGGAAACCCACGCAGACACCGGGAGATCATGCAAACTCCACACAGAGGACAACCTGGCATGTCACCCCCCCCCCAAGGTTGACTACCCCGGGCTCGAACCCAGGACTTTTTTGCTGTGAGGCAACCGTGCTAACCACTGCCCCACTGGGCCTCTGCAACCAGGATATTGGGCAACTGAAAACAATCGGACAACATTCATGGAGTGTTTCTCAGTTAGCAACACCAAGTTGCATTACTGCGATTCAGTTTTGCATATTTTCAGATCTGGCCATTCGTAAGAGCAAACAACAGTGATAAATCAATTGGATTTTTTTTCGCATGCCACTTGAAAGAAAGAAAAGTGAAAACATTTCAGCTGAAATAAAGCCTTCAGAACATGCCCTCTTTCAATAATATTGATCACTTAAATTCTAATCTAACTGGATATGGCTTCATTGAAACAAATGGTGTTGCCAGTCTTCATCACCAACACGAATGTCTACAGTTTTGCTGCCTCCACCTAAAGCACAATGTAGTAGGTCAAAGGAACACTAATGAAACACTTCCTACATCTGTCTGGCTGGCTGTCTGTCCGGCTTAGAAAGTTCTGTATCTAGATATGCCAGTTTATTTATTCTCAGGTTTACTGCATAGATGTATCTTCTTCTTCTTCTTTCAGCTTATTCCCTGTTTCTCAGGGGTCGCCACAGCGGATTTTAGTTTCCATCGGTACCCTGTGAGGGCACAGCACCAATGGAAGCCGTTGTTAACCTGGGCCTCGACCGATGCGGTTTGGAGCCTTGACTGATCTGATATGGTCTTGTCAATCCGCATACTGATTTGGCAAAATGTTACGTTGGCTGCCCTTCCTGACACATCACCTAACCCTATGGATGGGGGTACAGGTTAAGTGCTGGATGCCATCCCAGTATTCATGGACTTGTGCCCATGCCTGTCGCTAATACTGCATATAATACTGCATCGATGTATGCTCGTACATATTGTTAGATATTAATTTGGGACATTGTGCTCATGCCCTTGTGTTCTTTATGTTGAGCATCCCACCAGTTTAAATTCCTGGTATGTGCAAACTTACTAGGCTACCATCAAACGTGAATTTGATTTTATTCTTAATTGACCTACTTGGTCAAGTACAATTATAATATGATAATATGATAATATATGATTTGGAGTAATTGCTAACCTCCTGTGGCAGATTGCTTAATTAAGTGAATTACAGGCAGATTGCCTTGATGAAGCTGACTGTTTTCTATTTTTCACGCTATCTGGACCAGCTGTCACAATGGGATCATATATGTATATTAATCAACCACAGGGAATTCATTTTAGTTTTGGTTTGCGTGATTCGACACGTATTTTGCCCCATTTGCACTTGGCATTTTATGTGACTTGCATCCAGATTGTATCTGTATGGACCACAAAATGTCTCAAACCACCAAGATGGTTTAAGAAATCAGATTGCAGTCTGTCCCCACTGCATGTGGGGTGCGTTAACGATGGGATCTTTGTGCAAAACAACTGCTACAGGATTCTGAATCTGACCTCACAAGCCACAGCTCAATGCTTAGAAATGCAGTCAAAGGTGATCTTTATGTGGGGAACTTTGAAAAGTGTTTATCCGAGAGTTATCTACTGTCCACCCCCCCCTTTTTCTCCCCAATTGTATCCGACCAATAACCCCACTCTTACGAGCCATCCCAGTTGCTGCTCCACCCCCTCTGCAAATCTGAAATCCGGGGAGGGCTGCAGACTACCATATGCCTCCTCCGACACATGCGGAGTCGCCAGCCACTTCTTTTCACCTGACAGTGAGGAGTTTCACCAGGGGGACGTAGCGCGTGGGAGGATCCCGCTATTCCCCCCAGTTCCCCCTCCCCCCTGAACAGGTGTTCTGATCGACCAGAAGAGGCACTAGTGCAGCGGCTAGGACACATACCCACATCCGGATTCCCACCCGCAGACACGGCCCATTGTGTCTGAAGGGACGCCCGACCAAGCCGGAGGTAACACAGGGATTCGAACCAGCGATCCCTGTGTTGGTAGGCAATGGAATAGACAGCTCCATTACCTGGATGCGAGAGTTATCTGCTGTGATTATAAATTTGACATATGATACGATTTTGTGCTGAGCAGGTCTCTTTTCAAACACTGATACTTATTTTAAATTGGAAAACTTAATAAAGAAAAAAAATAAGGTCTAGAGTTCTGTTTTCCTTTTATCATTGGATATGAAAAGGCAAAATGTTTTGTACATTTTCATTGGCTGTCTATAAAATCTATGCAAACCACTGTGGCTCAGTGTTCATCACAAGGCAAACAGAGGACATTAAGCAGTGAGGCACAATATTTTTTTCACCTGTGCCTTATCAAAAATTTTCAACATTTGCTGCAAGAAGGATAATTTACTAGAAATCTTGGCCATTCATTAATGAGTACTAATTAACTTTGAATCTTATAGCAGAAAATGAATAAAATTGTACTTTGGAGAATTTGATGATTCAATTATTTACTGCATTATTTATTATAACTTCCATAATTCTTCTCATTCTTGTATTCATAAATACAGTTCATGTTCTTTTATGGGCTGATGTTCTTGTAAAATTCTTGTATTCATAAACAGCTATGTGTCATGTCACAAATTCACTGTGGAATTGTCTTGATAACACACTGATCTGAATTCTCAATGAGCACTATGGTAGAGGAGAGAGAGCATGACAATCTCGCTCTCTCTCTCTCTCACACACACACACACACACACACACACACACACACACACACACACACACACACACACAGACACACACTTATTACAAGGGATGAGAGGGGCAGGAGTTGTTTAATACAGTGCTGATTTGATTATTTGCCTTGAGAATATCGACATCCAACATTCATGACAATGGCACAGTTTCAGTGGAGTTCTTCTAAAGGGTCTAAGGACAGGGGGAGTTGTACATTGCACAGAATGTAATGTGATTCTAAAGCCCTCTGGGACTACATTCTGAATCAGTACTGTACAAATACAACCTTTCTTTCTTTCTTTTTTTTTCTCCCCATTTGACTGTAACCAAATCCCCGCTATCAGGATATCTTCTACCGTGATACCTGTCCCAAAGAACACCAATCCTAGGCCATTTAATCAATCAATTAATCAATCAATCAATCAAGTTGCATTTTAATTTTAGACTAGTCGCGCTAACCACTTATAATGACAACCTTCGAGAATATTGTCAAAAACCTTGTTTTGTTAATGGTGGATGGAAAACTTGATCAACTGCAGCTTGCTTACCAGGCAGGGAGATGTGTGAAGGATGCAAAGCTTTTTATACTTCATAACTTCTGTAAGCACTTAGAAAAGCTGCAAGCCCATGCCAGGTTTTTGTTTGCGGACTTTTCATTGGCATTCAATACGACGCGGCCACATCTTTTAATAGATAGGTTGTTATGTGATTTTAATTTGCCTCACCAGCTTGTGTTATGGATCTTGGACTTCTGTAGCTATGTCCACAGGCTCACCACTAGGATGCGTCCTTTCACCCTTACTCTTTATTATGTACACTGATGGATGCAGGAGCACTAAGGAGAGCAGCTATTTGGTCAAATTTTCTGAGGACACTGCACTGCTGACCCTTCGCCAAGGATCAGAGCTCTCACTGGTTTTATTTGCTGGTGTGATAACAACTTCTTGGGCTAAAATGTTTCTAAAAGCAAGGAACTGATTATTGATTTTGGACATAACAGAGATGCCGCCAAAGAGTGTATCGTGTGTAAATGGTTACATACCAATATTTGGGTACTATTATTGATGACCACCTTAAATTTAATGTGAACACTGAGGCTATTGTGAAGCAACAACAGAGAATTCACCTTCTCTGTAAACTTGAACTCTTAAAACTCTGTAAAATTCCTTTTCTGTCAGTCCTCTGTCGCTTCTATCAATCTTTTATTGAGAGTATCCTAAGTTTTCCTTTTATATGCTGGTTTCCCAGCCTCACAGTAAAAGACAGATACAGCCTGGACATCATTG